>NC_089623.1:3039211-3343132 GCF_039881205.1 Euwallacea similis
ATGGCTGTAATACTCCAGATGTTGACTAGTGGTTTGGATTTTTTACAATTATTTTTGGGCTAAATTTACTATATTTATATTATATGAATATTTATTTATTTATGTATTAAATTAAAAAAATGATATATTTTTATACTTAGAAATAAATATTTTGTTTGACAGAAATGCTAGTTATTTCAAAATTGCCTCGGTTTTCCTACAACCCTAGAAATATTTCATCATTTATAAATGAACATATACAACTTGCGTAATCTTAATTTACTATAAATTTAAAACAGTTTCGAAACTAACGCCTAGCGCATGACAAAACTATTTTTTTTAATTGGTCTCTCAGACCAATGTTACCATTTATGTCAAAATAAATCACGTTAGTGATCGAAGGATATTCAAATCAATCATAAAATATATCTATCGGCAATAATGTAGTTCGGGGAAAAATAAATGCCTAACGAAGCCCTATCGGCTTTCCTGGTGCCCCAATATGAACAATTGGATACTACATCAGCATATGATCTGTTCATTTCATAAATTAATTTATGAAAATCGACGGCTATGTTCCCAGAATGTAATTTTATAGACAATACTGATATGTTTTTGAATAAGCGGCATTATTAACCAGAATTCCAATTCAAATATTCTTAAAATGTCATTCGACCAATTCCACCTTCGAATAACATCAAAATGATGTACATTGTTAGTAATGCAAGTTCTTGTTATTTTTAACATCATTAGAATACTGTTTAGAATTATCTCATTTAAAATTTAAAACATTAAAGCAAGGAAGCAGTAGGATTCTTTGTCACCGTATTCGGCTGAGTTCAGGTTATCCGGTTGTTTACATGAAGCTCAGATTAATGTCTGAAAATGTGCCGTTTTTGGCCTTAGGGAAATGACAATGTAGCTCGACAGATTCACACTATCTTCAAAATTGGTAATTATGCTATCTTGCAGATGCGATAAGAAACCACGCTAAGGACAAGAAAATGCGGAAACGACCGAGTTGATTATACAGCTGATACTTGCTTAATATGCTTTAAAACAGACAAAAGACTGAGGAAATCTCAAAAGTTCGTTCTCCCTAATACAATGCACGGCTTAAATGTTGAAGAACTAAATAAGATTATTCATCGTTTGAGTATAATTTGAAAAGTTTTTATCGCGTATGATATGAAAATTAAAAATATCGTTTAACTGAAAAATATACAGAAAGATCTGGAGTTTACAAATAAACCCCTAGGAAGTACGTGGGAATACGACTTAACAGGATTATCCGGATAATTAACACCTGGTCTTCCTCGAAACAGTTGAGGTTAATTTGGATGAATAACTAGGTGTTTGGCATTTAGGATGAACAGTCGGGCACGACGTGCGAACCCTACCCTTACTCTAAATGAAGCCCGTGCTCTCCTTCATTGATTGAAGCTAACAGTATTTTTCTATTATGTTTGCACCTTCTTATGACCCTTTTTTCTTTGATGAATTTCTCTACCTAAAATAGATAAAGAGTTCAAATCGCGAAAAATAATAACTGGTCAAAATCACTGTGAACCCTTAAAATATGAAATACAAATTCTGGGTTTTAGTGACAATGTTAAACATGACAATAAATAATATTAACATAAAATTGAAAGCGGATAGTAAAATTTATTGCCACGTAATAGTACAGCTCTCGAGCACGTTCGGTCTTTATTGGGATTTAATGGAATTTATATCCCATCGTAAATAAAGATTTATCGTAGTTTTGATGACCTTATAATAGAGTATTTAGGATGACAAGGTACATTATTGATTTTAAAATTGCTATAATTTTTATAAACCATTCTCAAACATGGAATTCTCCCATTAATCCTGCACAGAATCTGTGAAAATTTAATTCCACTTCTTACAATTCCTGCTGAACTTGAAACTAATTAAATCACAATTAAACTTACGATACTTCTCTTCAATCAGACATTCCATTGTCTCTGTATCCAGATTCTGTACTGCTTTTGCAGTAATTAAAGCAATACTTTTTATTGCAGAATAATATTTTCTTTCGGCATTCCGAATGCCACGCTAACTCTAGGAACTTTCGAATGACTTGAAAACAACAATTTTAATTAAAAAGTAAATTAAAGTTTTTTCTTCTTTCTGGTTATATGTGCCCCATCTCTACAAGCGTCCGGGATGAGCTTCAACTGGGGATAAAATATATGTTGCTATTTAGTTGGCAGCTCTTTTGGGACCTCTGCAAGAGGAGATTTATTATTTTTTATTAAAAATTCAATGGACTGTTTGGACAATCAGCTTTCACTCGGGATTAGACCTTAAAAGGGCTTTGTGCAGCAATGTCAATCATAAGGTGGGTCTACTCATGTGAAAATTCGGTCAGGCTAAAACATTTATCTCAAGGAACTTAAATCTGATTTGATCTGATGTAAACCTAAGAAGATCAACTGTAACTGAATAATATATCATGAACCTACAATAATTGTTATAGATCATATTTTGTGTTGATTTTTCATAAGTTACAATGCTGAAAACCCGAACTGAATCAAAAATTCGAACAATGAACGTATGATTTTTTGATGGTATAATCGAGCCCCATTCACTTTATGAACACAGATTGAACAATGCAAAAATCTTGTAATATCTTGGTATCAATATAGGAGACAAATTCGATAAGAGACAAAGTTACGTTTCTCCCTATTTCTGTAAGTTCAATAATTTTTATAAAACGAGATAACGGATAAGAGAAAAATGTATACCACTCTTTAACCCGCATAAGGGAGAATATAAGATTATTTTCAGCCGTATTTGGATTGTACATTTTCCAGATTGACCTTACATCAAAACTGCGTAAATAGAAATGGGCGCAAGGGTTTACGTTATTTGAAAATCAGTTCTATTTTCAGGTTACGTGGAAACGTAGAAAGGATTATCATCTGTTAACAGTGGGCTTAGCAACATACAGCAGCGATGAAAGGTTTCAAGCTATTCACCTACAGCATTCGGAGGTAAATACTTTATATAATATTTATAAACCTCGTACAATGTTGCATTTTTTAGTTTTAAGTTACTTATTTTAATGGGCTCCCACTTAGATAATTATTAGTTTTTAGTTAAATATTGATTATATGTAAATACATAATACATCATGCAACACCAAATTGTGGCCATCCCTAAATCTCTTGCTGTACGGGGATAATGCCCTATTTTCGACAAGAGGTGCTTAAATCGAAAGATTCATATTTTAGGTAAAATCGATTTTCCATTTGCCAGGCACCTAAAATTTTTAACCCAAAAAAACTTGAATATATATTAATGTTAATAATATCTAAATAAAATGTATCTCATGTAACACCTAATTATGTGGGTCTCTGAAACTGTTCTGCGGTTTTAGGCAATAACTGGAATGGAGGTTTCAACAAATATCTTTTAACACACTAGTAAGCCGAATACTCCTATCGCCATCAATTTCCTGTTTACTGTATTTTTCTTAAATGTCATAAAAAATTAAACGTTAACAAAACAAGAAACTTTTTCCTCTTTTATTCTCATTGTTCAACGCTAGTAGCAACTCCCTAATTAATAATCTCAAGGTTATTAATTATGTGAGCCATTCATCCTGGACAGCTTAATATCTAATAAACGGGTGCAGAAAATTAATTTTGACCAAATTAGTATTTATCGCCATGCAAATATACGTTATAGCCATTAATTATTGCAAAGTAGTGATTTAATAACAGGTATAAATTAAGTAATGTATATAGGAAAAGGTTAGTTTTATGAACTTAACTTGTCACCAAATATTGAAAATTCTTATAAATAGCATATATTAGCATACTCTCATCGTCAAGCCTCAATCATAATAACCTGAAGACCCTCGAAAGCGTTTTGTCATCTCGAAGTGTCCGCCACTGTCAAAAGAGACTCTTTATCTTGCCCTTCCTTTGGTTTTGAAATCCAGCACGCACACTCGACGAAGGAAGGCATAAAGGCGGATCGGACTGATTTATGCCGGTTCTGGAGAAAGGCCGGCCTAATTAATGGCAAAGAGGATCATTAATAAAGACGAGATCGAACTCGACACGACGACGTTGGATATGCATTATTCATTAGGATGGATATGCCCATTTTATTTAAAAAGGTCCTTAGGATGATATGATGGCGCTGTTATGATTGTAGTGGCCTCATATTTCTTTGCTTTTATCTTTGGACTCAGCAGTATTGTTGCCTTATGGCACGTGTTTAGTACGTAACATAATTTATACCTGTATGAAACACACTTTATTTTTGACTTATTAATTATTGGATTAACAAGTATTTGAATGTGTGCGTATAAAGTTCATTGAAATGTCTAAAAATTTTCCCCCAGTAAGATCAGCAATTGTCTAACAATTCAATACAAATCAAACTAAACAAAAAAAAATTTTTTAGATTTTCTGGAAAATCTCGATAGAAATTTTTGAGTCATTCGTCAACTCAAAATGTCGCAAAAAAGAAACTTTTTCAATCACGGACTTTCTTGAGAGTAATATTTGTAATTTTTATATATTTTTTATTTCTTGAGCTAACCCCACCATACAGAGAAAATGTTGGGGATTTTTTTAAAAGTGACCCATCTTGGGAGACATTTTAAGTATTTTTCACAACTCAAATTGATACAACAGAAAGGTTTTCTTTACTCACGTTAGGCGAAAATTTTGGGGCACATTCCAAACTTTCTGGGGAACAATGTGGCTTTTGAACTGAATAATAGGGAGAAAATGTTAGGTGTTTCTGCTCTGTTTGGCTAACCTCGAAACAGATTTTTGGGATTTTCACCAACCCGACGTGTCCTAAAGCAAAACTTTTCGATTCTTGACTCACATTATTGAGAAATTACAAATTTCTTGAGGTGGAATTTTTAGGAAATTCCTTGGGTTTTTGATTTGAGTAATCGAATGAAATATAAGATGGGCAATCAACTCTAATCTTATATGCAGGAATTTTATAAACTCAAAGACACAAAGTAGAATTTTTCTCGATTTTTGACTAAATTAAAAAGAAATTTTTAGACAATTACGGACTTTTATGAGAAAAGAATGTTAAAACTTTCCGGCGCATATTTGACGGAATTAGAGAGGAAAATGTATAGGGATTTTTCGTGAACTCTGAGGTATCCACACACATTCCATTCCATATTCTTACTGGGAACATCCAGAAAATGAATAACGATTTCATGAAAGTGCAGAACAGTGTATATGCCTTCCAATTCAGTAGCCACTATTCTTTATAAACTGCAAAATAATTCATATTACAACCGATATTTCCAAGGAAATTCCGGCAAAACTTCTTCAAGATCTTATCTCAAGCTTTAAAATACCGAAAGGATAGAATGATTTACGATCTCATACTCAGATTGGAGCAGCCATTTATTGAGAAGTTAATCTCCGAAGTCCCCTGGCGACGCTGAATTTTTAAGTCCTAATTTCAGCTCGTTTTTCTTAAGGAGACTTCGAGATTTCCCCCAAGTTCTTGCAGTTAAACTTTATTGAATAGAAACCTTTAACACAGATCAATCGAAAAGGCTCGATTCTATTGGTGATCTTTCGGATTCAATAAGTAATGCAGATAAATGGAAATAAACGCGCATACGTGTGCGATAATGGTTTCCATTTATCCGATGATGGGATTTTATTCAGTCTCATCTTAGCGCCTTTTCCATTTGGTCATTGTTTCATTTATTTACCTTTCAATTGAATCGTTCGGCTGTAATTTATTATTCTAGAGGCTTAAAGGCTTTTGAATGAGGCTGAAGCGGTCAAACATAAAGAAATCATCCTCAGATGTTTGAGCCTTTTGCCAAGGTTTCACGTCTATTGTCGGGATTCTCGTTTGTTTTCCTGCTACCGCACGTTTTATCTTCTCTGACCCATACATGCAGCAATTCATGTTACGTCAAGTGTGAGATACATTTTAAGTGCAATGGAAGCACCACTTTCATGAAATATGAACTAAATTTCGAGGGCCCTTGGCACTGCGATTTTCACTTGGAGTCGGATATTTTACGATATGTTAAGTCTGAGAAATAACACTTGTGATTGCCGTATTACTTAGTCTAGTAATGGTAATAAAGGAGGTTGATATCGTAGGTGTCTAATTCTTTAAATTTAATTTAAATCACGATAACCCTAGTTCAGGTTTTTCTTGCCTTCCAGGACTGGACGTTACAAATTAAGTTTGTCCAGCAGAGGGACGCGGGCCTTTATGAATGCCAAGTGTCTTCGCATCCCGCAATCAGTATTTTTATACACCTTAACGTAGTAGGTAAGTATGATACTGGTTCTCATCCTATAATATATGTATGATCCGCTTAGTATAAAAGCAAACTGATGTCATCGCATAAATAACACGCAATGTTGCCAAGCCTGATAAAATTTCGGAGCTTCTCGGATTAAATTGAATTTTACTAGTAATAGACACGTATACAAACATTACATAATAAGCAATATGAAGCTACTTGAAAGTTACTTTAATGCTTTTTGCTTAAATAAGCTTAAAAAAGCAATAACGTAAATATTTTAAATTAAATTTTTATCTAACAATCTGACACGAAATCACTTTCGCTGTTGTAGCAATGTTCATTTTCATTGATAATTAGGGATAAGAGTTCGTCTTGATTCTGAATGTGCTACCTTTCATGCAACTGATTAATAATTTTGTCATTATGTATTACTGTTTTTTGTAGATTTGTAGAATAATTGTTGCAAATGTTTTATGCCACATATTAAGACAATCGATTTCCTTATTAGCATCTCGACCAACATGTCGATTATAGTAATTTTTCGCAATTCCCATATTTTTTCAATTCCATTAAAAATGTTTTGATACGATGGAAGTCTCAAGACCGTATGCCCATATTTTCCATTAGATCCTCAACAACTTATTTTTCTGGAGGTTTATTCCTACAATGTAAATGTTTAAATAATCAATAATACTGTTTTCAAATATTATATCTGCCTAACAACAATGTTTAAAAGTTCACTTTTAAACATATTCGTTAAATGTCGTATATTTTTATGGACGCAGCCAATTCTAAATATTGGATTTATTCCATGTTCGATTTGATATTTTCTCTAACAGCATACTGTAATATGGAGCATTGTCAATGATAATAACTAATGGTTCAGTTAAATTTTTTAACAAACGATCTTCAAACCATTTGAGAAAATTGTCCCTATTCATGTAACCATGATAGCCGGTGAGCTGCGTTTTCGACGAAAATATGATTTCTGCACCTTCGATAAAATCATTTTCGGTTCAAACAAGAAGAATGATAAGTCTGAATTAAAAAAATTATTTTATTTTTTAAATTCGCTTTACCTTACTGTGAATGAAACATGTCTTTTACCGTCTTCTTTAATTTTTCTAACACGTTTTATATTGTCATCTTGCCAGGAATGACTAATTGTTTCGTTCTGAAAAAAACATGTTTCGTCTAAAAAAACGAATTGCCGTAAGCCTTCTTTTTTCTCATGCATGTAGATTATAGCAATTCGACACGTTTTACTGCTACTTTTGGAAGTTCCATGAGTCCTCTTCTTGGGTCGTCTTTTAGCTATTGTAAACCAATTTCATTTAATTAAATGCGAAATGATGAATGACAGCCACTGAACAGTTTTATTCGTTTAACTTCATCCAAAAGAGTATTTAACGTAACTTGTTTTCCTTAATATCTACATTATATTAGTAAATTAAATGTAAAATATACAGGATGTTTGGAAAAATTGGTACAAAATTTAATAAGGTGAATGTAAAGCCAAAAATGGTGAAAGAAGTTTCTATAAACGGTGGCCCAACGGAACACCGTTACTGAGATATGGTCCTCCAAAGGGGTTCTATCATTTGGATATTTTTTAAAATAACTTTCTTTCTGATTGAGATAATGGAATGAAAATTGTAAATAATAATCATACCGTAAGGGTCTTTAACTATAACAAAGTTCATCATAATCAACTATAAATAAGAGTGGTCTTCTAACACAGATAGAAATTTTTCGAATTTATTAAATTCCTTTGAATTATAATGAAACTAATATTAATTTAAAATGAATTAGACTTTTTAAAGAAAAAATATCTCTACTTTTTTGCGAATTCTACGTAGTTTACTTGGAAATAATAATTTTTTAAATATATGTATACAAGGTGTTTCTGAACGTAGTACCATAAATTCAGCTACGTATTCTAGGTCCGAAAACATGACGAAAACTTCATATAAACCTATATCGAAAAACGCTTTGTTTTCGAAATACAGGGTGTGAAAAGTTGGTTTATGATTATGGTTTTTTATAAATATTTTCGAAACTATTCGAGATTAAGTAATGAAATTTTATACCTTATTGCAACTTTTTGTGCTCTTTCTGAATTTTTAGAAGGAAATTGCTACATTTTAGCAGGGGCGGATAGCACGGGGGGGTAGTGCTTAAAAAGTGTCTATACTTTTTTGTACTTTATTTTATTGGCGATTTTATAAGAAAAATATTAAATTTGAAGATTTTTACACAAAAAAGGTACTCTTGTTGAAAATCAAAATATTCAACAGTTTTCGAGAAAATTGAGATTTAATAAATCGGTGGATGGTACGATTCATAAACATCAAATTTAAAACTGCGTTGGCTTTGAAATGAAACATTAAATGTATTTGACATTTTCGTACATCGAAGAATAATAAACTATAAATATTACAATTAAAACCCAGTTAACACATTCTCAAAGTATCCACCGTTGGCCTGTACACATGCTCGCAGCCTTTTCTGCAAAGAAAACATTGTTCTCGGTTGATGAAGTAATTGTTGGAAAGCCTGTTGAACACGGTATTGTAGATCTTCTAGGGTCTCTACTGGAGTAGAGTACACATTACTTTTTAATTGTCCCCAGACGGTAAAATCAAGTGGGTTTAAGTCTGGGGACCTAGGAGGCCAATGAATGGGTGCATCAATGCCACGACCGATCCATCTGTTGGGAAAATGAGTATGCAGCCATTGCCTAGGCTCTCTACCATAGTGAGGAGGAGCTCCATCATGCATAAACCAAAGTCTTCGCCTTGTTTCAAGGGGAATATCTTCAAGGAACTCAAAAAAATCATTCCGCAGGAATGCGCAGTACCTATTTGCATTTAAATTTTCCGAAAAAAAATGGTAGCCAATAATTCTATTACTTAAAGTTGAAGCCCAAACATTAATTTTAAAAGAATGCTGGTAATGCGTAACTCTGGTTGCTTTGGGATTTTCTTCTGCCCAAATATGTGAATTGTGCGTGTTAAAAATACCAGCCCGTGTGAAAGTAGCCTCATCTGTGAATATGATCCTTGACATAAAAGTTGGGTCATTGTCATTTTGGGCTAATAACCATTCAGAAAATTCTAGTCGAGGACCGAAATCGTCTGGAAGAAGTTCTTGTACCTGGCGCAGATGAAACGGGTGAAGTTGTTGTTCTTTGACAATTCTCCATGCTACTGCAGGTGAAATATTTGTTTGCAGTGCTACTCGTCTAATACTAATTGCGGGATTATTTTGCAAAATTTCTAAAATTTCTTCCTCCTTCCTAGCTGTTCTCACTGTACGCCTTCGTCCAATATTACTTCCTTTGGGTTTGATGAACCCAGTTTCACGACAACGCCTTTCAACTGCTAAAATTGTTCGTCGATTTGGACAGTTCCGATTAGGAAACTTTTCCGCATATCGTCGGACAGTTTCTTGACTATTTCCATAGCACTCACCTAATGTTAACAACATATCTGTGTACTCTGCATTAGAAAAAGTATTCATTTTCTTTAACAATAGTTGAAATAACAAAATGTTCGGGAACGAAAAACCACTAAACTTTATTAATAAATGTTGTTATGTACGCAGGTGTGAAACAAATTTTTCAGTTTCATTTCAAAGCCAACGCAGTTTTAAATTTGATGTTTATGAATCGTACCATCCACCGATTTATTAAATCTCAATTTTCTCGAAAACTGTTGAATATTTTGATTTTCAACAAGAGTACCTTTTTTGTGTAAAAATCTTCAAATTTAATATTTTTCTTATAAAATCGCCAATAAAATAAAGTACAAAAAAGTATAGACACTTTTTAAGCACTACCCCCCCGTGCTATCCGCCCCTGCTAAAATGTAGCAATTTCCTTCTAAAAATTCAGAAAGAGCACAAAAAGTTGCAATAAGGTATAAAATTTCATTACTTAATCTCGAATAGTTTCGAAAATATTTATAAAAAACCATAATCATAAACCAACTTTTCACACCCTGTATTTCGAAAACGAAGCGTTTTTCGATATAGGTTTATATGAAGTTTTCGTCATGTTTTAGGACCTAGAATACGTAGTTGAATTTATGGTACTACGTTCAGAAACACCTTGTATATGGGTAAAAAAACCCTTACGGGATGACTATTACCTACAATTTTTATTCCATTATTTTAATCAAAAAGAAAGTTATTTTAAAAAATATCCAAATAATAGAACTCTTTTGGAGGACCATATCTCAGTAATGGTTCTCCTTTGGACTAATGTTTATAGGAACTTTTTTTATTATTTTTGGCTCTACATTCATCTCTTTAAGTTTTGTACCAACTTTTCTAAACATCCTGTATATGCTCAGAATTCAAAAATTAGTGGTGTCTTTAGTGGTTTGATTAGAGATATTAGCAGAAACACAACTAATGATAAGTTTTTAAAAGTTATTTTTATATATACAAATCATAAATAGTTTTACGAATTTTGCTAGTGTCTAAAGTTAAGTCATGAATGACTTTCCTTACCCTATTACGTTTTTTCTTGGGTGATATGAGTGGTTCGCTAGATTTCATTGTTTTGGAAATTACCACAATACTAGAATGTTCCAAGTTAAGTGCTGTAGCTATACTCTGTAAGAATATTTGTTTACCAAGTTTTTTAATTAACTTTTTAATTTTAATAATATACGCAGAATAAAATTAATTCTTGTACAGAGGTTAAAGGCAATAAGGAATCGTTATCTCGCTCCAGTTCAAAATATTGAATTAAAGATGGAACGAGTTGTTTACATCGACTATTTAACTGTTTCGACATTATTTCGCAGATTTGTTCTTAAAAGAAGAAATTTTAATGTAAAACAATAATGAGTCTAGAGAAAATAATCGAAAAATAAGAAATACACAAAAAGCAAATTTTTCGTTCAAAATTTTGAAAATTTATGTCCACGCTCTGCATTAGGTTGGCCCGAAAACGGGACAACTAGGCACGCAAATCGCATTGCAGTGAACAAAGATAAAGCTATATTTATTGTATTGTTGACAACAATTAATTCTCATTTGAGACATCAGTCTGCTTTTATAGTAAACGAACTTTAGGCTCTAATAACCTTATCTGAGTCCGAAAATGATATAACACAAAACGAAAAGTTTTCAAACGTTACGGTTTAGGGCAAAATGTTATTTTACCACTCTGCTCGCCTCTCTTTTCTATTAGATCACAGAGATAAATTTTGAATTATAAACAAAGATTAAAACTATATTCCTGTATGTTAAATGTGAGAATATTCCCATTTGCTCCTTCATGTTCCAGTATTAGTAATTATCTGTACATGATACCTACATGTCTCTGTTTCACACGCCTTGCACGAATCTGTCCTTGACAATATCATTGAAATTGTTTGTTTCCACATAAACAACGATTGGGTCTAATTCCTGCAAAGGATCGTCAATGATATTTCTCTATTTTAGATTGTACAAAGTTTAAAACTTTTTTTAGCAATTTTAAATGACAGTGCCTGTGACTATCTTTAAAAAAATCCCCACACGCCCTTGTCTTGATTTGTGTCCTTAGAGACTGTTAGGACTTGACCTTTGCCAGGATTATGTGAGCTTGCATGTATTTTGCAGATTCTTGAAATTTTTAAATATGCTGCCATTCGCCACTTCATCTTCCAGTACTTTCGATTTCCATTATAGGAAAACCCCGCATATTCTTTTCTTTCACGACATCATTTAGCTCATTTTTTATCATATAAAAAAGGCCCCCCGTATCTTTCAGATTCTAGAAAATTGTAAATACTTATGCTCCCTTTTGCAACTTCCTGTGCCAGTACTTTGGATTTTCTTTACATGGAACGTCGAAGGAAACTGTCTTTCACAGCATCATTTGACTAACTTTTTCCATGTGAATAGAGATTTGGGCTACATTTCTGCAAACTTTTAACGAGACTATGTGTATCTTGCATATTCCAGCAATAATAAAAGCTGTTCTTCTTTAAAACTTGTCCCAGTGCATGTAACTGTTATTTTTCGTGGCCCCCCTTTGACGTCGTCCCTAAGCTGATTTATTTTCTTATGAACAAAGGTTAGGACTTTATCCCTGCCAATATTCAGTGAGGCTGCCTGCATCCTGCAGATCCTAAAAACTTGTAAATACCTATGCTTTTATTTACAACTTCCTGTTCCAGTTCTTGTGACTGTCTTTGTGTGCCTCACTTTAGGAAAGATAAAGTTGAATGATATGAAATGAATTACTTAGCTTAATTTTGAGCAAACTGCGCAGTATTTCACGTCACCTCTTGCCTTTATATTAGAAATATCCGTGTAACCATCTCTTGTAGTTTTTCAACCTTCATTGTTCCGCACCTTCCCCGGGGAAAAGCAACGTAGGAATGAAGATTAAGTTCCCATCCCTTGAGTGTTGTTTCTAATAAATTGTTCGAGTATCTCTCACCCCGAAACTTTAAAAGTCCTAGCAATAATTTTTCATACTGACAGGCAAGTTTTTAATCCTCCTCGGATATAACGCGGTCCGGGCAAAAACCACGTACATCCAGGCACAATGCAAAAGGGCTTCCAAGGGAATGTATTCCAGACAATAATACATCGCAGCTTCCTTAATACACTTCCTGGGAACGCGGCCTCATGCATTTTCATTCCTGTATTAATTTAAAGTTCACCCTGTTTTCACTGCCTGAAAATTCAATTTTAATTTCTAATAACGTGGAATTGTTCCACTGCTCTTAATTAAACACTGTATTGTTGTTTTTGTTCCAATTTCGAGTTTTGACGACTTCTAATTGGTTTTTCAAATATTTGCACTTTAAGTCGGTTTAAATCAACTTGACAAAAAGAAGAAAAGAAGAAAAAATTTCGAACCATTTCAATACAAGCTTTGTTCCAAATTAAACAATTGTTGGATGAATAAAAGTACTATGAGTAATGGGAAGAATAATAGCCAATTCCGCACTATCCACACTGTCGTCGTTTTACAGCTCGACCTTAAATTCATTTCGTAAAACACTGAGGCCCTGGCAATGCTTAACCTAAATTGGAATGCAAATGAACCTTTATAAACGGATGGAGCAATCCCAGGAAAGGTTTAGGACCTTGTTTATAAAATATATTTAAATGAGAAATAAGAGGGGCTTGTTTGCGGCCCAATTGTTACATTCGCACAATTTCTAAGAAATGTGCTTTTGTAATGGTAGGGGAATTTCGTAGCTCCGAACAGGCGTAGAAGATCAAACTCACATGCGAATCTTAAAATATTTATCAAAATAAGATTCGAATAAAATTTACGTTCTTAAAAGATACAGTAATAAAATTACGGAGGTTTCCCCAATATAATTTTAACACATCTTGAAAATGTGAAATAGTTTCTTCGTGTTGTTAACATTTTCAAATTTTGCCTTTGATAATATACACTATCTTCTATAAGTATTTGCCCACCTCACGATTTTGATCTAATCACATTATATCTTAAGGTTTACACTACAGATATTATTTAAAACTTATTTTGAATATAAATTGTCTTTATTTCCAAACTTAGTCTTAAACATTAGCCTCATCAATATGACCACCTTTAATTTTTATAACTACTGCACATAACCGTGGAATTATTTCAAATAACTTTATTAGTGTTTCACTTGATATTAAACGCCATGCTTCTTGCAACATCCTTCATAGAGATTTCTGAGATGATGGACGCTCGCTTCTTATCCTACTGTTGAGTTCATTCTACAATAATTCAATGGGATTAAGGTCAGGCGACTGTGGTGGCCACTCCATCATCTCAAGTTCATTTTCGGTTTTTAATTGATTTAAATAAGATTTGCACAGTTTGGAGTTATGTTTCGGATCATTGTCCTGTTGGAAAATAAATTTCTGTCCGAAAATACGGTGTCCAGAGGGTAATATTTGTTTCTTAACAATTTCCAAATATTGTTCTTTTTTCATTATTTCATTAACTTTATATATTTATGATTAGATGAAAAATTTAAGGTGGGTAAATACTTATGGAAGGTAGTGTATAAATTTCACTTTCCGTATTTAGATTAAGAACATTGATGATTGTTAATCCTTTTCAATAAAACTCTAATATGATATATTAGAGTAGAGAATAAATATAAATTGCAGGTTTCATAGCAGATTTCTCAGAGTTCTCAACTCTCTAGACTTGCTTTTGCAGAATTTACGGAAGATGGTTACGATAATTTTTTAGTCTATTCCTTGTTTTGTTTAACCTCGATTTGTTCTATAAACCCCCACAATTCATGGCAAACCACTAGTTAATTCCCCCTATCGTAGAAAAGTGTACAACGGCTTAGTTCATTTGGAAACAATTCTGCGATGACATTACAGCGACGGCGATGTTTCCAAAAAAGGCAATCAACATAAGTACTCTCAAATGGGCAACTGGCACGTACAGGATAGTCTGCTGTTTCTGGCTCTGCTATTAATCAAAGTTTTTAGAGCCAATCCAGCATATTCCAACCATCTGAACCAAGGTCAATGTGTTTCAGTGGCTTTTTATTAGCACGTCATTAATTTTAGGATTAAATCTGTGAAAGACTTTAAGTAAAAATATATATATATAAACAGCAAGTGATTCCTTATGTAGATTCAAATTATTTTAGAGCGTAAATTAGTAGCTTCCCACTTCACCGCCCAAAACTTTTTCAACTCGCACCCCTAACTATTTATTTTTTGAAGTTTGAACTCCTGGAACTCGGGAGCTTTCTTGTTTAATGCGTCTTTCCGTTTTCTTTCCCGGTTTTCGAGTTATTCGGATAAGTAACAGAGAAACCACTTTATTTTCATTATTATTATCTGGACTTTAAATAAAAATTCATGAAACATTGAAATTTTTTATGGTGAAATCATGTGTCTTTCTAGATACTTTTGCAAATTACCTGAATTTGACGACAGATACTAAAAAAATTGAGACAAAAACTTTATAAATCGAATACGTATTCATTGACAAGAAAAAGTTTTGGGTGATGAAAGGATCCTAAATCTTTAAAAAGTAGTCCTGTAGATTCCTACGATCATATCGCATGACTAATGAAAAAGGCAATAAAAGATAATCTACGTTTAATATTTTCGATTAGATACCTGAAAAGTGCGGGAGCTAGAAGAAAATACAAGAGAATTTTTTTTTTGAACATCCTGTGTCTATAACAAACTACATACTTGTATATAAACTTTTAGGTTTAAAATCATGGAGAGATGCACTATCTTAAAAAATAGCGTAGTATTATGAAAGACCCTGTATACGTATACCAAAAACGGGTCATATACACTTAGTAGTTAAGACTTTGAGACCCATGAGTCTGACGTCGTCTCTGCTGGAAAATTTGGAAAAATCATAGATTTGTATATTAGCAAAGCGTGTGTGTAGTTCCCTTTATTTTTCCCGCCCATCCCAGGCTACGCCCGCACGTGCGTATATTTTCTGACATGCGCAGCATTATAAATGTGTACCTATTTGGTACATAGATATGTTTGATAAAGCCAATAAGCAGAACCATGTGCAATCGGGTCGTCTTATCTGACCTTTCCATTTCTGCTTCAACGCCCTATTTATTTTGTGGATTTGCTACTAACTTTTCCTACATTAATGTTGTGTACATTTGTACCCCGCGTGGGCAATTTCGTATAGAAAAATAAACTATAAAACTATTTCTTTTAACTTGAATACTTTGTATATACCAAAGTTAGCGAAAAAACCCAGGAGTTTTGTTTATCGGCTAGGGAAAATATCTTAATGACGGCAATTTTTAGAACATATTATGTTTATTGATGAAGCAACCTTTACTACTAATGGAGTAGTTTCATTGCAATACCTTCGATATTGGTCTGATAATAATCCAGAATGGGTTATTAACCGTAAAAGCGAGTATTCGCAAAAAGTAAACGTGTGGTGCAGTATTCTAAACGATATTCCTATAAGACTTTTCTTTTTGGATGGAAATTTAAATGGTCCAAATTTTCTAGAATTTCTTTAGCAAGAATTGATGAACGCTTTGAACGATTTGCCAATTGCTTATTTGAGAAACCATTATTTTCAATTAAAGGACACTTCTGTTCATAATTCCGCTTGTGTAAGATATTTAAATTTGTATTACGGAAATAAATGGATAGGCCGTAATAGTCCATTAATCGAATGGCCTCCTAGATCTCCCGATCTTACGTCCTTAGATTTTTTCTTGTGAGGCACGATAAAAAATAAAGTTTATAAATCGCGTCTTTGCAACATTGAAGATCTTCGAATCCGCATATATGTATAAAGCTTGTGAAGAAATAATTCCACAACAATTGAAAAATTTCTAAAGGAACATTTTGAAAAAATACCATAATTGTGTTGAATTAAAGGGTGGGTTAGTGGAAGCTTCCTAGAGTTAATTTATTAGTCTATTTATTTTATTTGTTTGTTTTTACGGCTATCTTGATAAAGTAATATTGTTTGCAACTGTAAAACAAATTTCTCTGAAGGGGTTAATAATTGTTACTTTTTTATTAAATTTGGTACGCACCTATTTTAAAGAATGCTGAATTCAATAGGGTGCTTATTTTTTTCTGAAAAACAGCATAAAACTTTTTTACGATTTTTGACATAAAAAACAAGTTATAGTAGGCTTTGGTCGGATGAGTTAGAAAACACTTTTAACAGCATAAATAGAGCTTTTTATTTTCTATCTTCTGAGTCTTAGTTCTGTGAAATCGAGTTATAAATACAAAAGTTTCAGGGGTATTTCCCTCTTAGATGGGTCACACCGTACTGATGTATCTGGATGGGTCCAAAGGTTCTAAAAATTTTACCTATATTCTTCCCTACTATGAATTTTATAGGTTATTTTTTGACTTTTTTCATTTCTGATGCTCAAATCGGATTCCATTTTAGTGTTAGAAAACTCTTATTATATACTATAAATAAGTTTAAAATGCATCATCAAAGGCAACCGTCTATCTGAAAATCCAAAAAATAACCATATGTCTGCAGGGAACATGGGGCCAAAAGAGGGTGATTGGCGACAGCTGCTGATTCAGAACGTCCAACCAAAACTTCTCGCCACTCAAAAATCCATATAACAAATATTTACATATTTATTATGGCGGTTTATATGCAGAGAGACAGGGATCCCAAAAAGGAAATGGGAAACATACGACTAGATAAAGGAATACTTGATACTGGCAGTTGAAAATTTATGGAATTCATTCCATTGAAATGGAAATGTCGGCATAATTTTGACTGACCGATGTTAATATTTAACGTCATATTTTATATCAAGAGGTAAACAACTAAATCAAAGGGGAGGTTTCGCTTTTGTTTCTTGTCAAGGCTTCCGCCCTTTAATAATTAAAATTTCCCTCTACATTCCTGGAAGACTGAAATTTCCTTTTATGTCATCACCAGAGACTTTGAGCAAAAATAATACTTCATAAACAGTTTTATTAGCAGTAATAACTCTCAGTAACTTTTGAATATAGCCAGCGTTTTGGATTCATAAATGTTGAATATCCACAAAAAAGCTACGAGCAATGAAATTGCATGTCGCCCTTTCTTGTTCTTGGGAATATGACGAGGAATAAAATGAGCCATTTTGTTCCATAGCAAAGAGTGATGGATTATAGAGTTTACTCAATTTTTTTGATATTATTTTGTGGCTAAAGTAACGAGTTTAGTTCATTTATATTGCAGAAGCAAAAGCAGTCATAGAGGGTCATTCGGAGAAGTATCTCAAACCAGGCAGCGGGTTGCGGCTGCAATGTATGGTTCTGCAGAGTACGGAACCACCAGCTTATGTATTTTGGTAAGGAAGTTTTTAATTATTACGACTCATTCGTGCATTAAGATTCATAACTAAACATTTTATAGATAATTCATATTTGCCGAATAAACTCTTCAAGAGTTTCAAATATTGAGAATAACCTTGAATACATGACAATATGATGGCACTATATGGAGAATGTCAGAAAAATAATGGTACAAATGAGTACTGGGCGCTAAATGGTAAAAAATGGAGCGACTCACCTAACTACACACACTACAGGGTGTTAAAATACTTTTTTTAGTTCAGGTTAATAGGGCAATGCATCGGAAATAAAATTGAAAATATCTCGAAAACCGTTAGAGATACGATTTTCTTTGCAGGTACCTTTTGGACACAGGAGCATCAAAATTATTAGAATTCACACAAATATTAAACTTATCGATAATGAAAAAAAATTATGTATCAACTTAAAATAAATCTTTTAAATGAATTTGTCGTACCCAGAAACTTCCCTAAAAACAATTTCAAGTCTGTAAATCAAAAACCGTGATATTTATTTCCAATTTACAGAATTAAAAAAAACTACATCGATACCCTCTGAAAGTTGAAACTTTGAATCCTGTCAAAGAAGGGATACAAGCAAATTTTATAAGGCAAGATTAGCTCCATTCTTTTATCCGCTAGTATGTAATTGAATCAATGTTTCTGGGATACCCTATATAGTATACAGTCTCTAGACTGCAACTTCAATCAGGGTGCAGAAAAATATTACTTCCCCAATTTGTTAGGTAAATCACTATTTTGTTGTCAATCAAATCATCAAATTTCAATCAAATGTAAATTAATTTTTTCAACAACAAATTTAAATATTTAACTGAATTTTCCGGAAGGTTTCTATAAAATAAAGTGAGAATTGGTTTTCTCTGTTTTTTTCATCTAGCGGTAGGTTTTAGGACTTCGTTTTTTTTTGTAAAGATTTTCGTTTGTAAATGGAAATTTTAGCGAGATTTTACTCCATAAACGCACCTTTTAATCATTCAAATTTAAAATTTCATTAAGCCCTGTTTCGAATGATTCTCAAAAATATATAACTATATTCCTATGTCCTATAGAGCCATTTGACTTTTAGTACAAGAAGGGTTAAAATGTAATTCTTTGACTACTGAGGAAGAGCATGGTATCAAAAACAGAGCAGATAACACTCTATTTCTTCCATTTCCGCGGAATTATTGCCAGTTTCACAAAAAGTGCCAGATACCTAAAATAGTCTTTCCTGACATATTTCATTTAATGTTTTTGTTTTTTCTTCGTTTTGTTTTGGATATGTATAGACGATACCTCATGTAATAAGAAATATTTCGAATAATCTATAAATTCACTTCAGCGCAAATATATTTCTCATATACGTATAACCTGCTCTGGGAAATCATTATCTCTTGAATAATTCAGTATAAGAATTATTTATTCTTCTGGCACGCCATTTCTCACTGAAACTTGAAATATTTATAATGACATCAAAGACTTCCCATTTCAGAAAAAAATAAACTTATGAATAACGCCATAAAACCAATTCATTCCAAAAATTTTTCTGGGAAGCTTTGCAAAAATTTCCTGCAGTTTGATCAGAAAGAGCTATTGTTCCTTTAAAAACTAGTTTTTTCTAATTTTTATATAAAATAAACCTACAGTTTTTGCAATGGAAACGTATTTTACTTCGCAACTACTTTATCCTAAATACACCTAACTGATTCTGGAAAGTAAGATATTTCTGACATTAGTTATTGTGGAAAATTCTCATTGAATTTGGCCTTCTATTTCACAGGTACCATAACAATAAAATGATCAACTACGATACTGATATGGGCATCAACGTGACAACAGAGTTAAGTGAAAAGAGCAGTACCCTGACAATCACCAGTGCTGGTACCAAACACACGGGAAACTATTCGTGCGTGCCCAGCAACGCGCAGGGCGCCAGTACTTATGTACACATTTTAAATGGTAAGTTCCTTTTGCATACATTAACTAGTCACGAATTCAACTTATAAAGAATCAAGGAAAAGAAATTACAGATCTCCAAGAAACGCTAAATTAATGAATCTTCTTAACATCTCCGTTCCAGTGTTCCTTCCAATGGAACAATAAGAATAACGTGGAAGCTTTAAGCTCAAGAGCTCTTTGAAGTTTTAAGTGAAAAAGAATTATAACTATGAATAACATTTCCTCTGAAAAGGAGTGCGCAATAAATTTTAAAAGATAAAAGCAAATTTCATTTTCTTAAATAAATAACGACATTTTAGTTCGAATTATTGCCCAGTACAAGGGGATTTAATTAACGTCATCCCCACGCATATTGAAGAAAATCTAAGCTCTAGATATTAAAACGCGTACCTCTGTGCTTATGCAAAAGCATTCTTTACATACAAAAGTCTGTGAAATAAAATATACGGCATGTAAGAGCTGCTTTGGAAAGAAAATTGTGAAAGCGTCAGCTCAAATACCAAAGGTTGAATTTATTATGTAGGGACAACGTTCAGAGCGAATTTTTTTCATGTTTTATGTGTATTTAATTATTACCTTAATTAAGAGTTTATTTTTGAAAAGGAGGGTTGGAATTTTTTGTAGTTTCATTATGTATAAAGAGCAATTTTGCCTCCGGAATGAGAATAAGCTTAGCAGACCCCTGATGGAGTTTTATTTCACAGAGGAAGTCATAACTGCTGTCCCATTGTAAAAAAATGCTTTTTTTTTTGTTTTATGAAACATGAAAAGACTGCATAATTCAAATAGAATAAAATGTAGCATTTCATTCACAAAAAAGGTTATAATTTATTTACTGAACTAACCATTTTTTGTGTAACTTAGATGGGACTTCCTCCTTGCACCGACCAAAGATAAAAGGCTACAGTTCCGGCGTTAAATGAATGCAGATTTTTTAATTTTCTCGTTGCATTTTTCCTTTGATGGCGCGAGAATTCTTTAAATTTATGGAAATTGGAGGCTCTTTGAGGTTTTTTTATTGAAAACCCTACATAAGTTTTATGTCAGGTGGTGCTGAGATTAAATTACAGACCGTCGCCAGACGCTACCACAAAGGACGGTTTTTATGATTGCGTAATTTGAAAAAGAAAAATCGTTTTCATATAAATTAGAATAATTGTCACAAATTAGCAAATTAATTAGAAAAGTCATGGTGAACATGTATTTTCATACAAAAACCTACGTTTTTCCGTAAAGGATTTTTCGACACCAATGTCAATCTTCGAAATTGTCCGTATATTTCTACGCAATTACAATTTGTTATACAGCGCTTGTAAAAAGTATTGCAACACGTTTATAACTTTCATAAATACGATATTTTAAAAAAATGCTTAAAGACGTATAATTTTATTAAAAAAAGGCATTTAGTGTATTGTTTTCGATATTCAAATTTTCACACCTATCTAGCTGCCCTTAGCAAATGTTTTATTTTCAAATAGAAAGGTACCCATTGCAGTATATCAAATAAAAGATAATTCAATAAAGTATACAACGGTATACTGAGAACTAAAATTGGATGTATAGTTAAATTAAAAAATTAAATTAATAGGTACAAAACGAAGTCACTCACTATTCCATGAAATAAAATTGAAATTCCTACAATAAATAGTGAAATTGGTCTCCAGTAACAATTTGACAATGACTCAGTTCTTCCGCGAAATATTTTATGCAATTATCCAATATTGCTCCTGTTATTAATTCTAATTTTGTTTGAATTCTAAGATGTTAATTATCTCAATTGTCCAAGGTCAACAGTTTGACCTTAAAGTCCAAACCGTTTAAGTTGCTAATAGAGACTTTCATTCTTCATAAATCTCAGAATGTCCCCAACTAGAGCTTTTTTGACTACTAAGGACATAAAATGGATTTTCCGAATTTCCAAAAGATTCTTGAAGCGTCTGTTCTTTCAAGTGGTCATAACACGTTTGTTACACATTATCAAATCTTTGATTAACGTCCAGATGTCTGTTAGAAAAAAAGAGCAGATTATCTGAGAGCTCGAAATTGATGCGGACGTTGAATGCTTTCGTTGAATGGGAGAAGTTTCAAGCTTCGCTAACTTTCTAGGAGATATTTAATGAAGCAATTGTTAGAATGAGGAGAATACCATAATTACTGTTCTTGCCTTAATCAGCAATGGAATGTAATGAAATGGGAATAAATGCGACTTGTCTTTTTTGATGTTATACAGGATGTCCCGGAAAATGAGTGTACAACGCTTGATCAAATATTCTTTAAAAAAGGCATTCTAGGAAAACTTACTTATATCCAATGTTGTTCGTAAATGAAAATTTGTATTTTTGTTACCCCCTGTACGAATAACTTCAATTTTTTCTCTTCCACTAACTGACTTTATTTTGAAACTTTTTCGTCTTTCGTAAAATTTTGGCTGAATATACAGCTTGTGTGTAAAAAAATTATTTATGATTCCTTGCAATTCATCACCGTTGTTTAATCAGGATGAAAACATGGAAAAAAAATTCTAAATAACTACCAACTTTGTTAAATTATTCTAACAAATGTTTAAAATGTTGACCGTTTTCTTGAATACATAAATAAATTTATTTTAAAAAAATTTTCTGTACTTTGGGGGTCGTGTCGGCCTTTTTTTAAAGTTGTTTTCACAACAATACTAAACTGTATGTTTAATGAAAATTTTAAACGAGACAAAAAAGTTTCAAAATGAAGTCGGCTAGTAACAGAAAGAAAATTAAAGTCATTTATACCAGGGGTAACAAAAATACAAACTTTTTTTAAGAACCAGATGTTATTTTTAGTATTTCCTTCCTTTCAAAAAAGACCCCGCTTACTTTAAAACATGCCAATTAATGTAGTAACTCTTTCTTCCAAAATTAGTGAAAAGCGATAAAACTGTTTAACAGTTATTTTGGAAAAACAATTTGAGAACTTTGGTGTTTTATCATTTTCAGAGACATGCTGTATAATATACCAGGCATGAACCTGGAAAATAAATTTAGATTGACCTTATACCTGCCGGGATATATTAAAAGGAAATCTCAACTTCTTAGTCAGTTTCACCTATACGTCGACCAAACCGAGTTTTCCCATTTGCCCTTTACTAATATTTATTCGTCATGGCAAAATGATTTATTCGTACGATGGAACGTTCCAAATGGCAAACTCCTTCAAGTACATCGTCACGTCAATCCTGTCAGGGCCGGTATACGTGAGCCGATTTATTTAATACGAGAAGCACAAAGTTTAAAAAGCAGGAGAATATTGAAAGGAAACGCCTCAAATAAATTTTCTCATTTATATCGGTGAAACACAAAACCGTAAAGGTATATTTACTGTTCATTTATTCTTGTTTAGTGGCAATTTTGTCAGTAACCAGAAACCGTGACGCTAATAAATTTCAGCGGGTAAAATCTCAAGCCCTTCGTGAAAACAAATTGCTGCAAATAAACAAGGCGCTCAGTAATCTGCAAAAAATTATTGGTCGGGAACTAGAGCCATGGAAATCGATAGGGTACAGTGTTTGCTTCCATCTAACTTGAGGTTATTTATTTCAGTTGGGAAAGCTCCAGGCGATTAGTCTTCGGGTGACACAAACTCTCTTTCGAACTTTGACTTCAAATTCCTACAACAAATTCAACGCCATTTTGAACATGGTGACACTACTCGGAACAGGGTAATTTCCTTTGAAGGTTATAGAGGAAGATCGAGGAATTAATTCAACTGAAAAGCTTAATACACTTCATTAAGAAATTATACGAAATAGTTTAGATTTCTGCCGCAGCGATATTCACAGCCAAGTTGCAAATGAGGCTGCAAAGTAAGTTAAGGAAGCAAATTTGCGTTTTCACCGAGTGAAACACATAATTTTTTTTTCAAATTTTTGATAAGCATATTCTTGCCTAAAAAGAGTTGTGTTGCGATATTTGACATTTAAAGAGAAGGAAAATGAAACTTTTTTAGTAGGTTTTCATTTCTTTAGTGTTAGTTGTTTAAAAGTGAATGTCTCACATTTTATACCTGGTAAGTCGGGAGGATCGTGCCAAACTTCAGGAGTGCATTGAACATGAAAAATAAATGTAAAAAAACTAAAATGTTGTTATCTGATTTTCATTCGTTTACAACTTATAGCGTAAATAAAATTAAAATATAAAATTCAACAAATTCATAAATTTTATAATTTCACAAATGAACAGTTTGTTTATCATAGTGTTATGTTAACAAATGTTCAAAAACACCGCCATTGACTTCTAATCATTTTCTACTTCGTCTATGGAGAGCATTTATTGCGCTCCAGATTCTTTCAAGTCTTTCTTTAACATCAACTGCAGTATTTCTAATACGTTGAATTAGTGTGCCTCGAATATCCACTATTACTTTGTACACCTCGTTTTTAAACCATCCTCCCAAATAATAGTCTAACGGTGAGAGGTCTGGAAATCTTGGAGGCCAACTAATAAGATCACCGCGACCAATCCAACGCCCTAGGAACCTTTCGTCTAAATGTTGCTTAACCTATCGAGCGGAATGTGCAGGAGCTCCTTCGTGCTGATAGTACATTTCAATTGGAATGTTTAAAGGAACATCTTCTAGAAGTCCCTGTAACTCTTTTTGAATGAAATTCAAGTAGTGTTCTCCTGTCAGACGATTCTCCAAAATAAAAGGACCAATTAAATAACTCTTAATCATACCACACCACATGTTTACTGAAATCTTATGTCGAAATTTCCTTTGATTGTTGCGTGGAGATTTCCATCTGATTATACAGGACAATTATGTATATTGTTAACGCTATCACAGGTGAATGTTGCTTCATCCTTAAAAAGAATGCTTAATACAACACCATAATTATTAGTGATCCATCCACAAAATTCCCAACGTTTGGCATAATTTTCCGATTTAGGTGCTGTAGTCTCTGTACATGATATGAATATAACCCTTGCTCGCGGAGTGTGTTTATTGCTCTTTTTTGTAAAACGCCTAATTGAGTAACAATTTTCTTGAGCTGGTTATTGTATCTCCTACTAGATCCAGGATATTTTACATTTCTTCCAAATTTTATTCACTAGACCGTTCAGACGATATCTTCGCACTGGGAAGCTTTCCGCTCTCGCCTAGATTGTTGAAACTCGGATAAATACGTTTTTAAAAGGACGTCTTTGATGTGGAAACCGTTGACGATATCCTTCAGCAGCAGCTTTAGTATTCCCATTACAAAAACCATAAACAAACATCATAATTGCATATTCCAAATTTCAATACATGTTTGGCATTTTGTAATACATTAATTGAACTTGAAAATAAACGTCAAATCGGTATGAATATCGCTAATAACAAAGGTACTTTTATCGTAAATACAACGCTAGTTTAAACCAATTATTTACGTTATAACTTGTAAACAAATAAAAATCGGATAACAATATTTGAGTTTTTTTACATTTATTTTTCATTTATAATACGTTCTTGACATTTGGTACGATCCTCCCGACTCATCTTGTATAATTACCTCTAGAGAGGAAATCGCAGTTGACAAGAAAAGAAATGGAGCTATCGAGGACTTCGGAGTTCTGATAAGAAAGGAGTTCGTTCTTTCCAGGGAATTGTAATCTACTATGGAAAATTCGCAAATCCAGTTTATCGTCTCATTAACTCTCAAAAAAAATAATTGGCAATTCTGTCCATCCAGCTCGATTTCGCCGATACCTACCAACAATTTTTGGCGACACCAATCGTAGGTTGCCCCAATTAATATTCACCGAGGTTTTCTGGCGTTTAAGTTTGTCTAGATAACATTTCTATCATGGTTCCATCTTGTGGAGGGCACAATCGCACCAACTTCTGATACCAATACGGGAATTCCAACAGTAGCTTGAGAAATGCAACGTTCCTTCGTCTGAGTGTAATTGCCACCAAAGAGGATAAAGGTAGCTGACAAGAAAATAATTGAAGCTATCGAGGGACTTCGAAGTCCTGAGCAGAAAGAAGTTCGTACTTTTTTAGGAATGGTAATTTACTATGAAAAATTCGTATGTCGACTTCACTATTTCAAAGTCCCATTTAATGTGATATGCCATTCAAATGGATTTCAAGACATCGAGTGTTCAATGCTATTAAAGGTGTATTTTTTATCTCTTTTGCTCACTTTTGTTATGCTTTGTTGCAAAGTTACTTGAACACGAACAATCAATTGAGAAGGAAGCTCCAGCTTTAGTTATTTCGGCAGAATTTTTTAAATCATTCTGTTACTCGAATAATAAAAATTATCCCTAAAATTATACCAGTATATCCTAAAGCGTGTACAGCAAGGTCCTTCGGGAATTCATATTGTGAAAACTATAACCTGCCGCTTTTTTCCTGGCCTAGAATGCCATCGCACATGGAAAATGATCAGATTGGCCTATATGAATCTCCAAATTACTGTTTGCCAGGCCCAAATAGGATTTAATGATAGAAGAATTTTTCAAAGAGCAGGTACATCACAGGAATACTAGTTGAGATTCCATGCAGAACAATTGTTCATTTCGTCAATGCACAAACGAACGAAAGAATGAATCCTTGATGTACCCTCGAAGCATGGAATGGTGTCTTCAATCGATTTTTAAAAATGTCTGATGTGTTCCCCTTTGAAACATGAAATGGTTTAGCCCAGTCATTCGGAAAATTAGTCGAATATTTACTTTTGTGTTGTGTTATCTATCAGTATGTGATTTAATACATGAAGAGACTTCTTTTATGATTGGATTCCGGGCTTAATGCGATAGAAAGTGCGTTCATGGTAATCTCCAGCTTATGCCCATAACCATAAAATCTCCACCGGAAGCGTTCTTCATTTACTTCTACCACAAATAACCCTCTCTATAATTTACAATGATCTACGACTCGTCTTGAAATTTTCTTACATTTCCCTGTAAGAACGATTGCACCATTAATCAAAATTCACTTCTGACTTTCAGAGTATGCTACTCTTGCGGATTAATATTCCGGAAGCGGATTTGTGGTAACTTTTTAACCGGAACGGAGGCCAACTACATTCTTCGCAAACTTTTAAGGCAATAAAATGCAAATGCCTAAAAAGTCTAAAATATATCCCGACATAAATTTGTCACTTTGCTGGCGGCTGCATTGCCGCCAAGATACTGTGCTTGTTGGCGAGGAAATGCGGTTTGCAAGCAAAAACGAGGTGCATACTAAGTAGCTCCCTTGAACATTTATACATATATATACGTACATTAGATATTCCTTTTTTTCTGATCACCATGACACAACATTATAAGCAAGCAGCTCAAGTAACCATGATGGACAAGGTAAACATTGTCGACAAAGAAACATGCCTGGATCGGAATTATTAATCGTTCGTTTGCGTAACGTTCGTGTTCGAAATTTAGAACGAAGGCTGTTTGCAAACTCTTTAGAAAAGGGCCATTTAATTGAAATGAAATACAAACAAGTCTGTTAATGATATTTAGCTTCTAGGCTGTTTGTATTGAATTCAGAGTAGGTCACCGAACACGTTATATCTGAAAAACATTTTAATGGAACTTTATCGTGTTTATGCTTAAAGGGAAAGAGTGGCATCAACAAGGTCAATCCTGCATGCCTCATTTCTAAGCGTAAGTATTTTTTTGCTTCAAAACTTCCTAGCCTCAAGTAAACCTGGAGAGAAAAAACAAACACAACCATAAAAAAGTCATTTACCGGCATCTCTCGGGGGTCTGAAAAAATTCATCATTCAAATTAAAAGTAAATATTTAAGACAAAGAGGCGGAAATAATAGCTCGATTAAAAAAACTGATTATGTTTCGTAGTAAGGTGGCGAGCACAGAAGATAAATGATAACATAGGAAAAACTGCGGAACAATGTGATTAATTTCCGCTTCGCCTGTTACGTGCTCGGAATAAGCGCATCAATTCTGTTTAGAATGTTCCAGGGAGTTTGTTATGAGAGCCCTTTAAGGGAATTTGAAAAATTGCCTCCAGGGAAGCCACCAAATATTTTCCATTCCCCGCTGATAGTGTTAGGTTTAAAAACACATCGGAATTTACGCAAATCACAAAAATAATATAATGCATGAAGTTCATTTGTACACGTTGTAGGAAGTTTAAAAAAAAAACGAAAATGTCTTTCTAGAAAGCACACAGTGCGCCCAAGATTATCATTGTTATACTATTATCTTCAATCACAATTTTATTTATCCTTAGAGTCATATCAAAGGAAATCGAAAAATAAAGAATACATTTTCATTGTTCCTGTTGACGCTCTAGGGCCGTATTGATATAGAAAACGTCCAACGTTTCATTTTCGAAATATCATCAACTTCAGTTTTTCATCTGGGCGAATGTACATCATGTGTTAGGTAAACCCCTTTGTAACAAATTCAATTATTCGTGACGAAATATGATTTGTACCTGCCTTTCTGCCAAAAAAGCGGTTTTTCATAAATTATGCTGGTTTTTAACTAGGAATGAAGCATTGAGATTTTTTTAAACAATGCCACCTTGTAAACATTAAAAAGGTGCAAATTCGTGAGTATTGTTTGTTTTTTTATATTTTTTGAAATTACTTCATATACAATTATAATCGAAATTCAAAAAAAAAGTTTTCCCAAGTATCTAAAAAATGAATGAAGATCATTCATTTTTGGAAATGCTGTGCATGTATGCTCCCTATAGCGTCACTTTTCTCTAATTTAACTTCGTATCTCTTGCAACTTTCGAGATTCTTATGCCATCTTTGTCTTAAGGACACTGTATATTTTTAGCAATTAACATCGAAAATAGCACTTTTCAAAATGCTTAAAATACTAAAAAATTATGCTTTTACTATGATAGTAAATACGCAAATCAAAATTTTGTCATAACTAAACAAAATTGATATGAAAATTTAATTAAAGTTGTTTTAACCGAATTGAAAAATCGAATTTAATCTCAGCACAAAGTAGCTAGGCGTTCCAATATTGTGCGTGAAATATTTGAACAACGAAAATTTAGTTAGTTATTAAAATTTCGTATTTAATTGCAAATACGGTAAATTGGAAAGTTGGTCAAGTTTTGGACGTATTATTTTTATGGTAAAGGGATATTACAATGATTAGTTGAGCCTCGCACACAAAATGGAATTTTTGTACCCTTTTTGTAAATTTCGCTGTACCGCATACACTACTACAGTGACGATGATGGAGATGATGGGGTCAAACAGGGATGTTCTAAGGCTTCTGCTTAATTTGCTAAAAAAACGCCCAAAATGGCGTTCTGATTTCAGAAATCTTACAAGGACATCTGGGGAGAGGTCTCTCAGATACAATTTTTAGGCATCACTCCCTTCTAGAAAAATACTACACCTTTCTGATCAATTACACACCGCCAAGTCTTCTCCCTACACGAGTACTCAACATTATTATAACAAAGATTCTTCTGGTTCAAGTAAATTTCTGCTCAGTCGATTATTTCTTCCCACTTCTTTCAGGAAGTTTAAGAAACTCCTCCAGCCAACTTGTGGATGACCTCGCTTAATCTGTGTAATGGTTTCTTTTTGAAGTGGGCGAATTCCACTCTAACTTAAAGCGTAGGGTGATGGTGGAGTTCATGTGAACTAAGGGGGCTATCCTCAGTCTTCTGCTCAATTTGCTAAAAAACGCATTAAAAACTAATTCACCTGGTCGAAAAGAAGTTAGCAGGATTTCAGGACGAAGTTGTAATTCAGACTCCGTTCTAGATTAATACTATGTCTATTATACATGGCTGGCTACGGGCGTGTATAATGTATACACGCCCCATATATAAAAGAATGGCGGGCTCCAACTACAACGAAACAGAGCTGTTTCCTTGGTTGATGAAGAAGTTATGCAAAAATTCAGATATGTTAACTTTAATATGGAGGGAAATGTTTTTTTTATTAGAAAATGATGATGATTTCCTTCACCCACTAGGCAGGGGAAGAACCACCACCAAAAATTAAAGTAGCAAAGGGGATCGAATAATATATCAAATTAAAGGATTTTTGAAGGACTTTATGGTGATACCAAAATTTCGTACTTTGAAACAACCGTTGACGAGTAACTCGTTTAATTTATGTATAAATATTACTATGATACATAAAGGACAAAAACATATAAATTAATTGTTCAAAATGCTACCCGTTAATTTTCTGGCAGTGAAACAAGTTTGTTTAGAAACGCTGTCGCACCTTCTGGAGTATTTCGGGGCTTATTTGGCGGCATTGATTGACAATACGTTCTCGCCTTACTTCCAAGACACCTGGAGGAGTGGCATAAACTTTGGACTTGAGACAACAACAACAACAACAACAACAACAACAACTATTTAAAGTTTTTTGTTATAATGCTGGTATCAAATTACTATCGGTATTTTTTTACCTGTAAATATTTCGAAAATAATTTTTGTTTGTTAGTTTGGCATGCCAATTTGTTATTAAAAATGGTTTATTTGATCGCAGAGAGGATTGAGATAATTGAATTGTTTTTCCTAAATGGAAAATGGGGAATCCAACTAGTTAATGTCTTCAACCGACGTCATGGAGGCAAGCATATGAGCCGAAAGTATGTCTTGAAATTAGTAATAAAGTTTAGAAAAACTGGTTCGGTTGTTAATTAAATAATAAAGACATGTGTATGCCCGGTTAGAAATGATGCGATGGAGATGGAGGTTTTGGGACAAATGGTTTTAGATCCAACAACTAGTACCAGAAAATTGTCAATTTCCACTGGAATAAGTGCAATCAGCATTCGAAGAATCTTAAAAGCACACAAATTTCACCCCTACAAAGTTAACTTTATTCAAGAATTAAACGAAGACGATTTCGACTGCCGCTTATAGTTTTGCGAACTCATCAGCCAAAGATCAACAGAAAATTAAAATTTCATTTTCATGATCTATTTTTGGGATGAAGCAAGTTTTACTTTAAATAGTATTGTTATCACGACAACTGCAGATATTGGTCAGATGATAATCCAAACATCTTCTATGAAGCATACACCCAATATCCTCAAAAAATAAACGTTTGGGTGGATATTTTTAGGAATCACATTATTGAACCATATTTTATTACTGGCGAAACGTATCTACAGTTGTAGAAAGACCTCGCTTATCCTCAATAAGTAGATCTTATAGAAAATAATCGAAATTATTCAATCTTTTAACATTCTAACAAGATGCTGCACCACCGCGCCATTCATTAACGGTCGGTAATTTTTGAATGAAAATTTCTCTGGTCATTAGAAGGGTAAAATGGGTGCAATTAAGTGGCCTGCAAAGTCCCCAGATTTGAACCTATCAGATTTTTTTGGAGGTTATCTCAAGTTTAAAATTTATGCAACTCCTCTAGGTACCTTGGAAGTAGTATTGCAAGAACGAATTGTTAATTAATTCCGTTAAATAAGTCTCGAAATACTCCGGAAGATGCGATAGCATTTCTAAGCAAACTTTACTTGCTTTACTGCCAGGAAGTTAACGAACTGCATTTTGAACGGGCGATTTATGTATCTTAGTAGTATTTACACAAAAATAAACGACTTACTCGTTAGCAGTTGTTTAAAAGTAAGAAATTTTGGTATCACCATAAGACTCTTCAAAAAATCTTTAATTTGATGTATCACTCGACCCCCCTTGCTATTTAAAATTTTGGGTGTGATTCTTCCTCTGCCTAGAGGGTGAACGAAATCACCGTCATTTTCTAATAAAAAACCTTCCCCTTTCATATTAAAATTGACGTATCCGAGGATTGTTGCATAAATTCTTCATTAACCGAGAGAACAGTTCTATTTTGTTTTAGTTGGCGCACCCTGTATATATTATATAATATGTTTATGCAATTGCGCTGGGCGAATTTCTACTAATAACGCCAGCCTTGCAACAGCAAGAGAGCGACGTTTCGTAATAGAAACATTTGGCTTTATTGCCGTAACAAAATTAAAATTTATCTCCAAAAATGGTAATATTTTCTCCCATGTCCTGCGACAAAGGACACATAACCATTTACGTCATACACTCTGAGCTGCTTGTCATTCGCTCTCCTTTTAATTCCCTTCGTTATAGAGATATTTTTTAATAGTCCTATAAAATTAAACGAGAAGAGCGTCTCAAAATGAAACAATTTTAAGCAAGGTTATGTATTCAGAGGGATAAACCGGGATTACTTTAAAGGCCGCTTAAGAAGCTTGGACTACGAAATAAGTAATTAAGAAAGGATAATAACTCGGGTATTAATAAAAAAAACAGTGACTTTAAGCCCTGGAAGTACATGCATACGGAATTAGACCAAATTAGGTCGAGCGTCTCGGCTCTAAACTGCATAAGCAAGACAATTTACTTAATCCCTTCCCAAGATAGATTGTCGCCTGTATACCAGCCATTACAACACCATGAAATCTAAATTTATATCTCCATCCGAAGAAACGATCCGAGAGGCCCGTAGATTTCGCAGCCGGTCGTTAAAGTTCGCATTGCACACTAATGGCCCTTCTTACTACCAACTTAAATGTTTTCGCTTTGGGAAAGTTAAACGAAGTGTCATAAAATTAGAAAAACCCTCCTCTAGCCTCTCTTTAATTTAACCTGCTCACTTGAAAAACTTTTATAGGTTTGGAGATGGATTCCCTGAAATATATGCTGGAATGTCGAGATTTAGAGTAAAATTGCTGAGTGTCTAGGTGTCGTTCTGGATTGGATTTAATGGGACATCTAATGGGAATTTTTGCAGATCAGTGTGGGCACAATTTATATCTCAAACGTTTCCGAAAAGTGTTCTAAAGGAAAGAAATATGTTACGGGTCACACTGCTTATTGGACTGCACATTCTTTAACTCTTTACACAAATTGTAGCATAAAGAGCAATGCTCACAAAGCATGAAGCTTATGAGCTTATGTTTTATGAGACAATTTAAATTTCTTAAAAGTGCTGTTCTTACATCTTAAGTATAATTAAGTACTTCTGAATTTGTTATGTCCTTTCGTATCAGTCAAGATTTTTCTCTCGAATATTTTACATTATTCGTTTTATAAACAATTTCTTCAGGCTCCTACTCAATTCACCTATTATTTTCTCTTACTTCTCTCCTTCTCATTTGTGTAATTGGAACAGAAAGTAAGAGGAAGATTTCGTAATCGAAAAAAATCCGTGCGAAATCGACTAACAAGAATTTTATTGAAAACTTTATGCATTATCCAATTCGTCTTGAAATTTTACGAGTGTTTCATGTAGAATATCCTGCTTTTGAGAACTTACCTTACAAGCTTTAGGACGGAACTAATCGAGACACAATTTATGCAACACTAAAGCATACCTAAAATAATTAAATTTCAATTTTTAGGCACTAAAAACCACTACAGATCTCAAACAAATCAAAGGAAACCAAACTAAAGCACCCAAAAGGCTAAATATCTATTTGAGACCTTGGCTTACAAGATCTAAGAAGGAACTAATGGGGATTCAAGCTAATGAGAAGTCGGATGGAATTCTAAAACCTCTATGTTTCAACCGTTAGACTTTAAGATATCCTAACGTCTAAACTTCACATTTGAGGTTGATTACAAGTCTTACAAAGGAATTAAAAAGAATTGGAGCAACGCAGGATTGAAAAACCTATCTCATCCTAGAAATTTAATCCTGTCCAGATCATAGTATCCGAAAAGGTCACTAGCGAACAAGCATCAAGGAAACATGTATAAGAATAAACTATTTGTTCACTAGATAAATGTTTTCTATTGTATTCCATTAGAAAACACCATAAGCCATCTTAATATTTCCTCTTTTAATCCTATTAGAAATAGAACGATTTAAATATCTTCGTTCCAAAGGATAGATATCTTCGATAAAAATAGCCTTTCCAACAATGCTCTGCGTGGAATGATGCAAAAATGCATGTTCCTATTCTGTCGGCCAAGAGCTCTCGAAAGTTTTCATTTTTAACAGTATTTCTTATCAAAATGCAACAAAAGTTGTTGCTAATGTTCTTTATAGATTCAATGTACATACAAGGACACTCCCAAACGTATCCGACTGAGCATATAGATGGCGATTTTTTTTAAATTTGCGTATATTACAGAGACCTAACCTTAAATAGTTTATGTCGAGAGCTTGTGTTTGTTTTAAAATCATGTTTCGTGAACGCTTTTAGAAATTTTGTGAACATGGAACATGGACATGGACATGGAACATAAACATGGAACTGATAATCGATACTTCCATTTGAAAGGTCTTGGTCCATCCAACATCAAAGCGGAGTTGAGTTGTGCTCTAGGAGGATCTGGTCCGTCGTTAACAACTGTAAAATATTGGGTGGCAAAGTTTAAACGTGTTCGTACGAGCTGCTAGGGCCAACTCCGCAAACTCCGCAATGGTCAACGCAATGAGGTGACCACTCTAGAAATTGTGGTGAAAATCCACAAAACTGTACTGAAAGACCGTAGTCTAAAATTGCACGAATTAGCAGACATGATAGTCATTTCAAAAGTACTGTACATTACACTTTGACAACAATTGGATATAAGAAAGCTGTGCGCAAGATGGATGCCGCGATTACTCACAATTGAACAAAAAGGAAGTGTTCGGCAAAGTTTCACAGCAATAAAGCCGAGTTTTTGCGTCGATTCATAACTATGGATGAAACATGAATCCATCATTTCACGCCTGAGACGAAAGAGCAGTCAAAACAATGGGCTCAAAAAGGAAAATCGGCTGCAAAGAAGGCGAAAACTGTTCCATCTGCAAACAAGGTGATAGCGTCAGTTTTTTGTAATGCACGTGTGATAATTTTTATTTGCTATCTCCCTAAAGGAAAATTAATAAACGAAGAATATTATACAAATTTATTTCAGCGTTTCAGTAAAGAAATTAGGAAAAAGCGACCGCATTTGGCGAAAAAGAAAGTCTTGTTTCATCAAGGCAACGTAATAGTCCACACTTCCGTCATCGCGATAACCAAAATCAATTAACTATAAAAATAATATTAAAGCAAAAAAAAATATATATATATATATAATGGAATGAAAAGGTGTCGTCAATTCGTGCATTTAATTGTCTATTTCTTAATGGATCTTTGGAAATTTGAAGCTCGTATTTTATCGTTTGAAGTTTGTATAATGTGAAAAGTAGAGCACTATGCAGAACACTGTCAAATGCCTTATTAAGATCCATAAATAGACTTGCTGATTTCTACTGTTTAGATGTACTACTTAGACACCATTTGTTAAAATAAAGAACGAGTTAAATAAAGATCAATCAAAGGATTCGATTTAAAACTAAATTATAATAAATGTTTTCTTAATAGTTTCCGAAAGCTGCTTTTTATTATGTATTCAAGCACTTTACCTAGCACCAAAAGTAATGTAATAAGTCTGTAATTTCATGTTTGCGTATTGTCTAGTCCATTTTTGATAATATGTATGATAATATGTTTGATAGTATGGTATTATTAGTCTTTTTTTCCATGGCTCTAGCATTATGTTTTTTTTAGTTTAGTTATTCAGCTGACTTAATATATGCTGATGAGTTTCTGGAGTTAAACTCCTTAGCATTTTTCTTTTTATTCTATCTTTTCCCGGTGATGTGTTTTTGGAATGAGCTAATGCTGCATCGTATTTTGTGTCTGTAATTGACTTGTGTGTGTGTGACTAACCTAACAGATTGTTAAAACAATTCTGGTACTCGCAGTTCTCCAAATTCCAGTTTTATTCATAAAATTTAAGGTTTGTTAAAATGTTGAAGAGCCGAAGATCCTCTTTTGTAATTATGGAATGAATTCTACTTCGTTCCGTCATTGCTACAATAAAATTGACGTTCAAATCATGAAAAATAACAATAAAATTACAGAACTCATGTCCTTAATCGCTCTAGGTAAACAAACCACATTGAAATGCAAACCCACAACTCGAGCCTATTTATACGACACCAAAGTCGTTAGTTTCCTAATCATGTTTAGCATCACTGTATATCATACCGAGGTTCAATACTTGCGGGTTTATAACACGGAATTGGTATTCAAGGCGAGAAGACGACGGGACACATCATCACCTCTATCAGCCAACTTCGAACGGCATCATCAGGCATGAAATTAGACGCGATATAAGTTGTCCGGAATGTGCACTAAGTATGCAAAGTTCCTTATCTAAATTTAAAAACGTGCGCCGTGGAGGACGTGTTGCGGAAGATAGATGGGAGTTTATGACGCAGTGTGATGAAGCTTTGGGCGAGGAATGATAAGTTCTATTGGTTGAGCAGACATTGGAGTACCAATCGGAGTTTTTCTGGTCTCCTCTAAATTTTCGCAAACGGGAAAGAGAAAACATATTTCTCTGTTGTAAATTGATGTTTTTTCCTACCAAATTAGTTGCAATTTTGTATTGCTTACTGCCTCCCTTGAAATCATCTCCTGCCTTACCTTTCTTCTAAAGTTGTTTTACGCATGCATTTGCAAGCCGAAGAAGCATTTTACCGCACAGGTACCGAAACTGCATATTACATTACAAGAATAGTAAAAGGCATTACGAGCGAAACGAAGTCAGTACCTAATTTCACCGAGACAAGTAACATACCTTATTTTCAAGTTGTGTAAAATTCACACCACGATTTTAGCACGACGTCTGGGGAGAAATGAGCAATAAAAGCCATGTTTTATAAGCACCGCAGCACCAAAAACAAGAGTTTAAATACATGTTGTTTATGATAGAATTGTAAAAGTTTAGTCCCTTTTATTGATGGGCTTTCTAAACGAATTCTTTTCGTAAGGCTAGAACCGTAATTTTTAACTGTAGAATACTTTTCTGCGACCTGGCACTCTTTACTCATAAACCTATTACAATCTTAATTCTGTCAATGTACAAAGGTGACATTTACTTGTTTGAATTCCAAAATCCTCCAACTACACATAAATCATACGTGATTGTTATAGAAATGCTAACACATCACCGGTTATTATCTCAACATGGTTGTGCAATATTATTACAGCACACTATAATGGTTCACTACATAACGCTTGTTTATATTTGCTGATTTAGTGATGCAGGTCTTTCCAGTATTATTTGCGATCTACTGCAACAGCCTCATAAAAAGGAAGCCGAAACTTTAAGAAACTTTACGAATGAAATTAATTTAAGAACCATGTGGTGCCTGCACAGCGTTAGTTGAAAACCGCAAAGCAATCCAGTACTAAGTGTTAGCAGCTGCAGTTATTGGAATGAAATTCCATTACTCGAGGAAACATAACAATGAGCCAACCCCAAAATGTGTTAAAAACCTTTTTTAACATCTGTGTAATTAAATTTTAATTGGATATAGAAAACCATTCCATTTTAAAATTTATTAAAAAGTATCTCTATTGGCTTTAAATCTATTTCCACTTAAATTCATATATTGGTTTTTCCGTTACATTTTTAGTTAAATTCATATACAGGATGTCCTATCAATATGAAACAGCCCAATTGGACTAAACGGATAAAGATAGGCGACAAACGAAAAATGATTGCCATCTTAATCTCTTTGAGGTTAATCTTATAAAAATTTTTCTAATATACAGGGTATCCGTTTGTGAAAGTCGACCATGAGGATCTCAGTAATCGTAAGAGATACGAAATCGATTAAGTTGGGACAAAGTTGCGTAATTTGGAATTCAGGTAAGTTTCAAAATTTGAAAAATTGCAATGACTTTAGGAGATATTCAACGAAGAGCAACGCTTTGTAGGAATATCATAGCATTATTAAAGCAAAATTCTTATTCCCTTTCCAACATGATATTCATGGATACGTATAAATTTGCCAATTTCGGAAATATTCAATTGTCACAATGAACATCTATGGTCCACTGAAAATCCATACAAACACGAAGAACGTCGACCACAAACACGTTTCGTGCGAAATGTATGGGTTGGTTTATTCGGCGAAATGATCATCGACCCATGTATTTACGAAGGCAATTCCACCGCAGATGAGTATTTTCACTTTTTAAGGACCTACCTTACGAATTGTACGGATAACAAGATTTACCTTAACCGCTTTAATAACCTTTTATTCCAACAAGATGGTGCTGCGCCACATAACGCTAGGAGAGTGGTTAATTATTTGTCTGAAATATGTCCCGGTAGAGTCATTTCAAACAATGGAGACACATATTGGCTGGCATGTTCACCAGATGTTTCCTCATTAAATTATTATTTACGGGGAAATATGAAAGAGCTCATTTATAAATCTGTACTCACTGATATTAATGAGCTGCAAAGGGAGATCATTATAACTTTAAGGACCAAGATATGCAGAGTTTTAAAATCAATGCAGGACTTAAGGAGATGTGAAGAGCTATAGTTAGAAATGAAGGGTGAACCCCAGCATCTCTCACAATTTTCTCTAAGTAAGCAAGTAAATATTTATCTCTTAATTTGTTATTTTTCAAGGCACGCCCAATCGGAATTTTTGATATATCCACTGAACTGCAAGACTAGTAACATGTAATACATCATCTTCGTAAAGCGATAATCTGAATTCAAACATGTAAAAATCCAAGTTGGCGCCAATAAAAAAAGGTGATGATGAATGTTGAAAATCGAAACGTCGGATTTGAAATGCGACACAGCCTCATTTTATAACAAGAAAAGTTGCAGTGATAAAGTGCCAATTGTTTTGAAGTACCTCGCCTGAAGAAAAAATAAAAACGTCTTTCCAATATATCAATTTTTTTCGATTACTTCCGAAAATCTTAGGAATTTTTGACATTTTGAAACATCATATTTAAACTTCAAATTATGTGACCTCGCATCTTTCGTAATAACCAAAGTGCCCATGGCTGAGGTATAGAACCGAAGACGCTCCATAGGCTGTCTCAAGAAAGTGTGACATTCCTAAATTACATTTTTATATGGGATACCATGCACTTATTATAGCCCTATACTCTACGGGTCGTGAGACTGAAAGAATTGAAACTTGGAAAATCCTGTAATCTATTTAGCGAAACCAACAACAAAAGAAAATTTTCGCTCCCATGACTAAAACTCGCTTTAACTTCCCAAATAGGGCCGCAATATCTAATTTGTCGTTTCATTTCCAGGTGAAAATCCTGCGGCGATGCAACATGGTGGTCGAGGATTATCCTGGCTCCAGTGCAGCCCTTCGTCCTGGCTGCTGATTGCGTTTTCCCTTGTGATGCTCATGTGCTAGTTTCGGTTAAAGAAGAAACTAACTCTGTGAATTACGTCTTTTAGGTGATTTAATAATTAACGAACATTTATTGGGATTATGTTGAAGGGAGTATGTATATAGTCTATTTATGTTACGATGTTGTTTTTTAGATTCAAACGTGAGTTAAGAGTTTATGAGGTTAAGGACAGTTTTTACTGCTTTATGGAGAGTTTCAAGATCACTGTTTGTGATTCAAGAGTGAAGGGCACTATTGATTATCTTGGACGTACCTAAAAATTATCATTACGCTAACTCGATGACTTCATCTGCCTACAGTATGCAATATTAATTATTACTTCCTACGCAATACAACACTGGAATACTCGTTGTAACTGACCATATTTTCTTTAATTTGTGGATGGTCCCCATAAATTTCCATCTATTTTGTTAGCTTACTATTTTTCATCTTCATAAGTCTGACACGTAATATAAATACTTTCTATAGGGCGTGCAAAAATTCAGCGCCTACATTTGGATATCGGGAATTGAACTAATTATAATCAATTTTTTACTTTCTAGAAAATTACATTATTTGATTTCATATTATATTTGAGAAACACTGGATACTTAATTATCAATATGAAGAACTTTTTTAAGAGACATTCGTGGATCCCGTTGATTCAACTAGCGTTCAGCATAGATCTGCAAGCGCTTCACTGCTAAAATACGAGGAGTGAAAATTTGAAATTTAATTTTACTATTTTTTCCTATAACACCTACAATGTTTGACACATTTAGTTTAAATTCATGTAACAATATATAGTTAGATAGATTAAAGTAGAAAGCCCTATATCTTAGTAATGAAGCCTTTGGGAAATTATGTTCATATTATGAATTTTTTACCATATCTTTGCTACCCCGTTAAATTTGGGATACCCCGTATTCAGGCGGTTGTTTATGAAATAACTTTTTCTCCTTGTTTCACAATTTGATGAACATAATCATCTTGGAATTTTGGCGATGGAAGAACAGAGGAAAAACGCATGTATTACTGTTTCATTTTTTATCTCTTCTTGCACCAAAACTACTGAAATATTTTAATACGAGGTTCCTAAAGTGGAGTATTGTGAATCTCTATCTAAAAAGAGAAGAGTTTGTCTCTAAAAATTGATAAAGGATGAAATAGGATCAGGTTTAGATTTTTTCTTTTCTCAAGAAACTCTATCATGATAGTATGATAAAGTTTTAAGAGCTTCAAAAGATGAATGAGAAACTATTGACCAATGACTGAAACTAATAACACATGAAAAATACAATTTTCTCTGTTTCCACTCTCTCTGAATTAACTACCATTTCATTAAATTGTCCGTTAAAGTTTTATTAACAAATGAGATTTAGAATCCCCCAAAAGAAAATACATTTTAAGCGTTTTATTCCTATCCAGTATGGCTACTACATACATACATCGAATAGGCATCTCGATTCTTTTCTTGTTCTTTTCCCTTCGTTTTTCAACCTCTTTTTGTATCATCACTTTATATTCCTTCCACATATTCTTTAATTTCTCATTTTTTATTCACGTACCTGGCCCTATTTTCTTCAAATTTATTTTCCATTATTGCATCTTTATTCACATTTTCTCCAAAATTATCGGACATAGTAAGTAGTTATTAAATCCCTAAACCTGGTGTAAAACTTAAGGAATGGGGTTGCTCAAGGAATTGGAAATATTTCAGGTATTCGATAGAATCTTAATAAAATCCTGAACTTAGAAAATCTTTCTAATAGAAACAACGTATTGTTTCGGTGATTAAGAAAATTTAGAAAATCAGGGAAAACTAAAAAATGTGGGAACCTGGTCAGTGCAGCATTTTGATGATAGACTATGAAATGGAAGTGGGCGTTTGCTAACATAAGTAGGGACTTTTCAACAGACAAACACCACGGACGAGGGCTCCGAAGCCCGATAACTTAAGTTCATTCACCGTAATATTCAGTTAAATATTAAATTGAAAATTGATGTTGAGAATCTAAAAATTACCCACAAAACTACCTACTGTTGAAATACATGTGTAAACCATAAATTTCTAGTTTTGTGGTAATTTTAACAGTGCTGACATAAGTTGATAACAGCCCCAGGTACTAAGAAATATTACCACCCACAACAAATAAGGAAAAGACAATAAAGAGTAAAAATCACTTTAAGATTAATTTAAAACATTCTGATCATGATTAAAATTTCAATTTAAAGATGTTAAAGCAAGCCAGTCAGTCGAGCAATTGGCATCGGTAAAGTTTAAAATTTAGAAATGCAGGACATTAAATGTGTTAAAAATAACTTGTCCCTAAGTTCACTCATTATACATCTTGGAAGCTCACAGCTAAAAGCAAAGAGAATACTAATAGGAGTTAAGAGAGCAGAACCTGAAAAGTTGGAAAATTAAGAAACACTTAAAAGTTACCAATGGGGAAAAAATTTTCTAAGGAATCTTGCTTAAACTGTTGCTGGAATAAGACTAAGCTGCAGATTCAGTATGCAAAAGGATCTCTATGCTCAGAAGGTGGTTTTGTATACTAATGCTCTTTACCGATTACATCCGATATCACTTTTATTTATTTTTCCTCCTTTAGCTTCGCCAGTTGTTCCTTTCATATTCCTGAATTCTTTTTTACTTACAAAGAGAGTTATCGGTAACATGACTTCCTGCATTTCCAATTTTTTGCCCTCAACCTACGAGGGGATTTTATGATATTGTTTTTTTCTTCTCGTCCTAATTTTTTAAAATAACCTATTTTTATTTCCTCTGCCTCCCCAATCCTGAAATCGCTAAATTATCATTCTGGATTTGTCTCCATAACAGGTATTTTTTCTCGTTAATACTCCAAATTCCTTCTTTCCACTCCATAGTTTTTTAGATTATTACCTTCCTTGACGGTTATAACTATCTTCCCTATTTAACTTTTGTCCCCATGGTAATTTGTAAAAATTAGTTATGGTCTTCTCAGTCAGTTTTTACAGTTTCCATGTTTGGTTGGATATACTATTTCTATATTTAAGGTTTTGCGGCATGCCACTTGACACTTCCGACTGGTAATATACTAAGACCCAATTATTGAATTCTATAAACGAAACTTGTTTCATCTTAATCTGTCCAATATATCTTATATTATATTGTAGAAAGGAACTTTGGAAAAACCATAGAGGAACACAAATTTACTTAAAATTATATGGATTGTCTCCCAACACACATTGAAGTTCCAAAAATAGGATCATTTAAAGATAACATATTACCTAAATCTTCTGTTATGATGATGCGTATCAACCAGATGATACCTTAATATAACATTATAGAGCATTCACCAAACACATGCTCCACTCTTTCTTAATCCTGCAGGTAAACTCGACATTCTGCTACCTCGGAGATTGGAGTTCTAAATATGTTAGATCTAGAGCACAAAGAGATTCAAGACGGGCACCTGTTGAGCTGCAAACTATGATTCAGTAATATGAATATGTAATTTACCTTTACATATTAATGAAATTAACCAGGCTGCCTCTTGAACAGTATACTTAAATTATTTTAATTAACACCCACTTATTCACTTATTAATTAAAGATTCTGCAGAAAAGTCCGTTAGATTGAAAAAGCCCCATTAGACGACATTGATACAAGAGAAGAGAGCGACTCAGTGAATCAGCTACATTAATCAAAAACCACTCTTCTAAATCATTGCTTAAGGTCCTAGTTTACGCCAAATCCAGGCATTATACCTAAAAACCAAATTCCCATGCAGGAAACGTACATACAGGGTGTTCCATCTAAGCAAGATTGTTCCACATTTGTTCTAGCCGAAGAAAAAGAACAGTCAAAAAAAGTATTATAGTTCTATTTGTATAAGTAGCTTCAATAGTTTTTGAAATATTTGAAAATACAATTTTCAAATTTTAACACTGTCAAGATCTATAATGCGACAGACTCTTTCCTCACTGTATATTTCATTTTTTGATAATTTTTCAAAACTAATACATAAAAGTAAAAGGGTGAACTTTTGATATGTTAAGGTAACAGGTTTAAGAGTTTCATATCTTTAGTAACATGTAAAAACTTTTATTTATTGATTTCAATATCTAAAAATGTACTTGCTACATTTAACTGTTGCGGCATTCTTGGACCTTCATGGTATGTAGGGACCGGTTTATGAGTTATGATCGTTTGTCTTATGAGACACAAAATTTCTGAAAAATTTTGTGAAATACTATAACACTGCATGCAGTAAATCAGTATCACTACGAAGGTATTTTCACTTTTCTCTGCTAAGTAACACTGATGTAGTGTCAGCAAAGAAGTAGTATACTGGTAAAGATACGAATCAGCGTCGAAACGTCTGTGAATTTATTAGAAGACTTTTAAGGAACTTTCTTTCTTGTTAGAAAAATGATCACAAGCCAAAAATCGGTCCTTATAATATTTAAAAATCTATTATACAGGGTGTTTCAGAATAAACTTGCCAATTGCTTACTGTAGGTTCCTGTGACCGAAATAAAAAATAAAGTTCATACAAAGATGGGTCCGTTGATGATTATGATAGTTCACTTTCTGTCTAAAATACAGGGTGATCATTTTTTTTTCAGTTTTTTCTTAATAAATCCCTTCCGATATTAACTATTTTTATGAAAATTGGAGAGCGTAAAATAAGTATAGACACATCTTTTAAGGAGAAAACAATGCTTCAAATTTTACCAGTAGCGTCCTCATTGATGTTACTTTCAACATTTTAAGGAAAAAATATGATACGCCACTGATCTAAAAAACAAAAATAATTTTCTGAATGCTTCTTATTTTTGTGAAATACAAGGTCTCTGGAATATTTTTCATAACGGTAGTTAGTTTCACGTAAAAAGAACGCAAATATCTGCAATTGAAAATCACATAATTCATTCGTTTAAAACGGAAAAAAAATACACCAGGAATTTTTAAATAGTGCACGATAATATGCGAAAAAGGGCTGGACATGCAGTCTTCCAGGAGGAGGACATTTTCAACACCTTATTTAATTGTTCTTTTATAAGTAATGTAATGTACCTAATTTAGTCTTAATTGTTTTAATAATAGTTAACATTTTTTTTCTTAAAAATGGTAAACGTTATGAAAAATTTTCTAGAATCCTGTTTTTCTCAAAAATATCAACTATTTAGAAAATTAAATTGATTTTTTTTTACCAGTGGCGTTTCATATTTTTCATTTAAAATGTTCAGAATCAGATCAATGGGGATTCCACTAGTGAAATTTGAAACAAAAAGTTTGCCCCTTAAAAGATGTATATCTACATCTATTTTACGCTTTCCAATTTTCATAAAAATATTTAATGTCCGAACCATTGGAAAAAAATTAAAAAGATAATAATGTTTGTCACTTTGTATTTTAGACATTAATCGAAAATGAACCCATGTTTGTATGAACTTTTTTTCTTATTTCGGTCACAGAAACCTACAGTAAATAGGTGGCAAATTTATTCTGAAACACCTCGTAGAAAATGCTAATAAAACACATAGATATAATAACATTGACAGGGTCCCTTTAAAAAAAGATAAGTTACATATTTTGCTATAATTTTATAGTGTGCTCCACACTAGTCTGCGGAACTACATAGCTTTTTAACCAATCTTAAATGTATAAAACGATATTGAACAATCCCGCTTATGTGGAGCCCTTTGTATAATTAGAAGCAAAAACCATGCTTTCGATTTCCAATATCCGTCTTCCCTGAAAAGCTTTTCCGACCAATTGCAAAGAAGCTGGATAACCGAATCTGGAACCATCCGATTCACGGGAATTTACAAAAATAACTTGAGAATGTAAATTTATTAAAACAATGTAACGTGATAATACAACTAGAAATTAACAATATATATTTTTTGTAAAAAACTTCGGATGTATCAACTAAGTCATTAGTATTACGTTTGTAAATAACTAAGATTAGTTAGTTAATCTGACAAAACTATACTTAAACTTACATAGTGAAATACTTTAAGAATCAAAGCTCATTAAACCAGTATTACAATCTTGTTAAATCGATTAATAACGTTTCAAAGCAAAGTCGAGCTTAATGAGCTTTAGATTAGATTAGCAGCAAATAGGTAGTTAAGTTAATAAATTTGTACAGTAAGATGTTTGCTAATTATATCTGAAAGTTTGTTTTTCGACAATATGTACCAAGTTTTAGTTCGAGAAGGCGTGGAGTTTAATGGAGGTTGCGTGAGGTTTTCAGGAATTAATTCCTATAAAATTGAAGATCAAAATATTCGAGATACCTAACGGAAGTAATTTGTGTCCCATGTCGAGATTAAAAGTGAAAATAATTAATTACTTTAATAATAGCTTCACTTCTTAAGTTAATTATTGTGTTCAGTATGCGTAAATTGACAAGCAACTAGAATTCGTACCCGGAATTTTGGTGTCACATTTGGTACTACGCAAATTATTCCACCAGCAATCTTTTTTGGAACCAAGAGGTCTGGCGATGTGCCTCTCCAATATTTTAATTATTTAATTAGACCCTAAGGGGCTCTTTATACCCCCTAATCTATTCATAACATCAGGTGAGTTCTCTCCCGCTGTCCAAAATAACTCGTTTCCCTTATGACTGAGAGTATCCCATCCCATTCAGCAGAGAAGCCTGTCTCCAATTTCCAGAAGATACATATGTCTTAATGGATTTGAGGAATCTCACCAAGTGTCCAATGCATTATTGAGTCGTTTATAGTAGCCTCGATGTCTTGGTTCTGTTTGGGCCGGACAAGGTGTCTTTGGCTTGCCCATATGTCGCTGACTGTATCTAGTTGGTGTTTGTTTTTTTCCATACCAATGTAACATGCGCTGTAGAGACTTACCATTTGCTAACCCACAAATATAAATTGAAGCGGATTGGGAACTTCACCTGGCCAAGTCATCGACCTGCCCGTTTCCCTGGACGCTTCTGTCCGCCAGATCCGCTCTGGAATGATTCTATCGCCTTTGCCTGGTATCATTACCAGTCCATTGTCAATATACTCTTGCATGCTGAATTCCTCGATCTGAAGTCTGTGTGAAAGACATCAAGAGGCACCACAGTCGCGGTGATCACACACTGCAGATACGATGTCATCTCTAATTAACTCGGAAATAGTCAAAAAAGGTGCTTTGAACTGGTAAATTTGTAAAAAACTATATGAAAAATCTGTCAAAATCACTGCAAATTTATTGTTCTAAAATCCTTATATCAGTTTTTGCTATGCAAATAATCAAACGTGACCAGTACCATTATGATCTCTGAACTGCCAATTATAAGAATAGTGCTTGCAGTCACATAATAACATACAGTGTGGTTTAAAAATTCTACATGTTTCTCTAGCATAGTGCTAGGGTATCAAACTAGGTAAACTAGCATAGCTAGGCAAATGTTACCATAAATAACTCTTTTTCTACTACTAGCCACCATCATTGGTGCACCATAAACCGTTTTCTTGCATTTTTTTCTAAAAGCAATTGAATAAGAGGTTAATAGTGGCACGCATATAGCTTGTTACTCACCTAGAAAAATAATAGGCCGCAGGTCGTCCTCCTTTGTTGCTTTCTTTATGGTTGCCATGAAAATTAATATCAAATTGAACATGACCGTTGATGTGATGATCTCAGATGCATTTTTGTGTTTTGAATTACATTTATGCTTAATTTAGGTAAGTTCACTGTAATTTTGTAAAATTTAGTAGTGGAAAAAATCGTATGTGCACCGCGGTTGTGAACCACTTATGACCCTTAGCGCTGTGAGCTTCGGGGCATAACCTGAAGTTCGGGTCATAACATACTTCACATAATAATTTCACTATAATGTATTTCACAATCTTGATCTATAATATGCTATTATGTGTCTCAGACATGGTACCAAAATTCCTGTTTAATTTCATGAGTTGCTCATGTTATCTCTTAAATTTGGGCCCACTATTTCATGGAAGATTCTAGCTGTAATTAGTTAAAACCAAGACATCGTTAATACTAAATTATACTTACTTGGTTTTTGTACTTATTGATAATTTAATTGAAAAAATCAACTCATTTAATATACCTACTGTAAGTAGTTTAAGTAAGATCTATACTATACTCTTCATGTCACTTAATTGTCACAACCATTCCAATCACATAAAGCAGAGAATTGATTACTATAGACTCGATTTTATTTAAAAGATTTTATATGTTATGAAGAATTGGTTAATATTCAGCAAGAATTGTTTAATATTCACCTACAATGCATAATAAAAAATAAAAGCATATTATAAAACGAATCTGCTAATATGCAACAAAAATATTATGGGGATTAATACAAATTTAATCTTTACCACAAATATGAAAATATATGATATTCGGTTATTTTTCATTTCATGAAAAGATAGATACCCCAATTCGATATTAGTTTGTGCAGGTGAAATGAATATGCGAAATATTATTCCTCTGACAATGATATGTTTTGTGGAATATAAAAAATGGACATTGGGTGCATTGCAGATCTTTCTGGTAAAATAATATTTCAATTAAGGTACAATTTTGCTGCTAATGAGAGGCTAATTGGTTCATAACATATAAACATCTTTCCTGTAAAAAATGTTGTTATTCTATCAAATATTGATATATTCGTGTAAAAATATGAAATAAATTTAATGTACAGATTTATTTTTATGGTGTTTCATTTGGAATTTGCTGATACGAAACATATAGATCCATTGAAGAATCATCCCTGTGAAGAATAATAATAAAGAAGAGCCTGTACAATATATTTTATAAATAAACAAAGCAGATGATGAAGAAATTCTAGACTGAATGTTGAAAAAAATCTTTCAGGATCTCTTCAATATTTATTAATTAATAATATTGTTTCACTTGAAACTAATGCTATAATTTTTAAAATGATTACTACTGACTTAAATTTAGTGTCGCTTATTTTCTTGTGAGTAATATTTCCTTTTATTTTTAGTTTTGTGAACTATAATTTTGTCATAATGTTATATATCATTTGAAAAAGTATACGATAGAGAATTTTTTAAGACTATTTGAATTTCTTCAACTGGCACCGTATTGGAGAAAATTTTGTTTCAAATGGAAAAATAAATTGGAACTAAAGCATTTTAGCACATTAATTTGCCTATATATCTTTTTGTAATAATAATTTTTAATTAATCTTTGTTTTGCTTTGCAATATAAATATTAAGAATATTTTTTTTAATATTTCTGGAAGCGGAAAATATTTAATACTAAAAAGGAAAAGAATTTAATTGTATCAATTCAATTATTTCGTATAAAAATCTAAGAAGGCTGATATTTCAAAAACGATGAGACCTTGTACAAGGTCTTCATTAAAGATTGACCACCACGTGACAAAAAATGAAGGCAACCAAACATGCAACGATTGGTAAGAGTGTTCTGTGATATAAAATCAAATCTACTAAATAAAAACAACTAATAAAATTTATCATAGGCAGCGTATGGAGTAGGAAATAAGAAAGAAATAATTGAATCGAAGAAATAAAAATATTTCTGGAGTCAAAATTTGAAAAAAAAAACCAATGTCATAAAAGGGTATGAATTTCATTTTTTTCAAGCCAATTTAAAAAGAGAACTTAATATCCTTGGTTATTGAAACTATCTTACATCTGATACACATTATAACAGATGCTGAAAATGTTCACCATTATTATTTAAACACACATTTACTAGTTTTATTTTTAATTTTCAAAAATATTTTTGAGTTGTTCCTGTGACACATTATTCACTTCCTTGGAGATTGCCTCTTTCAATTCATCAAGAGTATGAAGTCTTTGTTGGAAAATTTTCTTTTTTAAATATCCAAAAAAATAATAATTTAGAGGAGTCAAATCTGGAGATTTTCGGAACCACAGTCCTTGACTAATGAACTCCTTAATAAATTCTAAGGTCCTTTTAGCAAAATGAGCAGTGGCTCCATCGTGTTGGAAATATCCACTTTGTATTTCATCATCATAGGTGACATTTAAGAAACGTTGTAAAATATTCTCTTGATATATTTCAGCGTTTAGTGTTTGTTAAAAAAAAATGGGCCTATAACTTATCTCCTCGACATGGCTACCCGAATATTAATTTTAATTGGGTTCAAGCTGTTTCCAGGAATTGGTGAAGATTTTCTGTTACCCAGGTCCTATAACTTTGGCTATTCACATATCCTGATAAGTGGAGCTATGCTTGGTCAGAGAAAAACGTCAAGTCGAGAAGTTTATAATTAAAAGTTTCATTGAACTACTCGCAACACCTAACTCATTGGGCATAATCAGTGAGCAATAATTGTTGAACAATTGTTCTTAATATGGATGCATCTTAAGGTTTTTTAGTGCTTTATAGTCAGTTCCGACCGAAAGGTCTACTGAACAATATTACAAATGATTAAACTCATAAAACTAATTTTAACTTCCAACAAATTCACCAGTTTGATTAGATAATTTTGATACTGATTTGTTGAGGTTTTGGTTCGTTCTTTGCTGAACGTCATCCACAATTTCATCTTTAAGAAGACTTGACCTGCCAGTAGACTTTCCTTTGCAAACGCAGCTTTTTGTTTCAAATCGTTGAACAATCCCTGTTTTATGTCTCAAAAAATTATCATAATCCAAATTGGTTTTAGGAAAGTCTGTTATATATTGCTCTATGCAAGATTGCAAAGAATAGGTCAATGATCCATCATCATTGCGACTTCTACCATGAAAATGTGCCATTAAAACGAAGGCATCTTGTTTCAAAGTGAAGACTATATTTGGTTTCAACTCTGTTAGAAAATGATACGTTAAACGTAACCGATAGCATCCAAAACATATTTTCATAAAATGTACCGAACAGAATAAAAGACTTAGATTTTACAAAAACTATTTCTGACAAGTAGGAGAAAACAACAAGAAAAAATCGAAAATATTTGGAAAAAGTACAAAACCGGAAAATGGCAGAAAATTTGTTAATGAGTGGACGGCAGTACTTGTTTATGTTGACAACGAGAGTAACTAAATAGTTGTAAACCTCATCTTAATCCAACATCAACAATCAACAGCTGATTAGAAAAGTTACTAAAAGTCGATGAAACTAATTTATAATTAATAAAATTTTAGCTTAAAAGTGACGTAGTAGTCAATCATTAATAAATACCCTGTATAAGGATAAATACGGTTATACATATAGATTCAAAATGACCCCACCTATCTCCCATTGAAAACTTTCTATCGTTCTGCCAAACACCCTGTATAAACGAACAATAAAAAGTAAAAACTAAATTATATTTAAAGGCTGTCGAAGAGAAACGTGAGCTATGGTTTTAAGTTAGAAAATAAATGCATTAAATTAGAAAGGGTGACGGTTTTAAAAAAACCTTAAGTGGACGTTAAAATATCAGACGCATGTCTGGAATGAATTCATCTGTTATGTGCTGTCAGTCAGAGATTCGATGGGAAATAGCAAATGACTTAATCAACGCCCTACGTTTACGGTTTCGCCACCTGCGAGGTGTTTTTTTTATAATCACTCGCTGTTTCAAGTGAGTTTTCATGGAAGACTGATGATTCAACATTCTAGGAGTTATCCGAGTTGAAATCCTTCTATCAATGCAATCAGTCAAGCATTCCTGAACATTTGCAAAGAGATCTAGGGAAATCTGAACTTGAGGACAATGTAAATTCCGAGCATCAATGAGCACCTAACTGACTTAATGTTAATTACCTTACAAAGCTTAAAAGGCATTGAACACATTTCTCTAAGAACAACGTATTTAAAGCTCATAGAACAATTTATTTCCATTTTTAAACTATTTACGCATATGTCAAAATTTTATATTTGATTATGATATAAATTAATTAACAGTATTATCCACTTTATACACAATATTATTATGGTATATTAACCATAAGAGGGCATTCGAAAACACTTATCTAATTTGACCACTAAATCTACTGCTCACATCTAAACCAGTATAGGTTGTATCGTTAGATCGCTTCGGCAACAAAATCCAATAAAACAGCCCCAAACTGAAACAAATTCCCCGAATATATCTGCAACACTAGATATATTGCGCTGAAGCGAGGTGGTTGGGATAAAAATATTTCCACACAATTTCCAGGCGATTTATCGAATTCCCGGCATGTTTTCCTGCAGCTTTCTATTGAAGTCACGTCAGCTCATCGGTAAACACAAACAGCGACCGCCAGCAGCAACAGTGTTAAGAAGGAGTCGAATTTCGACGCAACTGGCAAATTCGACGAAGAAGTCAGTGCTGATGAGGTAAGTTGCTCTGAAATAAACATGAAACTTGATGAGGAGTGAATTTGAGATATTCAAAATTAAGGCGGAAGCATCTGTTGTCACTTTTGAGCACAACTCTTGCCCAGCAATCTACTAAATCTCACTGAATTAAATTTTTTAGATGCTTCAACTAGAATTAATATACACCATATTCTAAAGGAAGTTAGATATTTTTAGTTCAATGAAAGTTACTTGCAGGTTTCTTTTGAAATGGATACCCACAAATGAACAAAGATAAGGTATAAAGGAGTCAAGTTAATGGTATAGCAAAACGGAAATCACTTTCTTAGAATTTCCCTTTGTTAAAAATATTGCATCTAACAATAAAGTTTCGTTTATCATCAGCGATAGAGCGTCTTAAACATAATAAGTTTTTTTAGGGGTCAACAATAATCCCCGGAAGGAGTCTCAGCTAATTCCCCTGCATTTTTCTGAACTAACCTGAATTAATCTGAACTAAATAACCATAATGAGCATAGAGTAGGGTCCTTTAAAAATAAATTCCACATCAAAGCTAGAGCATTCCTTAGGATTGAATTACCACCTATCTGGTCAATACGATAGGGCAAGGTCTTTATCATCTACCTCGACGACATTCTTGCTATGCATTTAATTTCCGTTGAACAGCATGATGCAGATTTTAATGCGACCAAAGATCTGGATGGTCCACTAATTCTTATACATTACCATCCTTATCAGGTGCTGATAAATGCGGCAGATACTACCAACTGTTACAATGGAGGATTTTTACTCCATCGTTATCTAGTTGAAAGAAAAAGGTAAATCAAGAAGATAGTCAAGAAATAATTGTCAGATCAGATTTTTAAGAAGTATACAGTTTGTATTGTCGCAAAAGTTCATAAAATCGGACTCTGATTTAGTGCTTTTCGCCTTCCGTATTAAGGTTGTCGTGGAACGTAATATTTTTCCGCAAGGACTAATGATTTATCAACTTTAGTTACCTTAGAAATATTTTTCTTGATGGAACTTCACCGTGGATATTTAAAAACTTCTCGTAATGACAATTTGACACAGTATAATTTTTATATACTAAAATTCTGCACTGAACTAGACATTGTCGATTTTCAATAGCCGACACATATAACAGACTACCATGACGATTAGTTTAAAATACCTTCGACAGTTTAGAAAACCCTCGACAAGTGACCAAAACTACTCGTTAACAGGATCTATCGATATTCTTCTTGTTGTACATCCAACTACACTAAATAAATATATAGTCTAAATCATGGTTCTCTCTCTAAAGTTTTGAAATAATGAGAACTCGGTCCATAATAATGATATACATCATAACCTCTATAGGAGCAACATTGGGAAAACTCGTTCAGGAACATGTTATTCTCACAATGACATATTCTCCTTATGCGACCTATCAATGTAGTCGAATGTGAGATGAACTTCAGATGGAAAACGAAGACACAGTCATTCTCTGGACGTCTATTTACGTAAACATAATAACCGAGAGCCAAATAGACAAGCTTGCAAGAGTTCATCATTTACAGCTAGTCGTGGATTTGAACTATCAGCTACCATAAACTTTACTACTTCGTCTCTATTCATAGCGACGGTACTTTAAGTCTTCATTAGGCTTCAATCCACGAAAGTTTCATGAGCAGAGATTCTTGACAATTAACAGTGATAAACTCCATAGGTGACGTCTTGTTTGTGTCTTCTGGCCTGATTCCTGATCTACTGAGTGAATCATACTTTGCCTGGAATTACTTAGCATTTCACAGGACATAAGTTTCGGTGTCTACCGCTTCAACACACAATCGGCCGATTCCCCAAAGGTGTCTTCTCTTACTCATTCATTTCGGAGTTTTTGAAGTGACTCATGCCCAATAGGTTGTTTTAATACTTTTTTAGTCTTGTTCGCTCTCTTTTTGGAATTTGGTTAACCCAAAATAAGAACAGATCCCCAGTTAGGGCTGATTCATGCCTACAAATGTCTATTTCGCAGTCTCGGCGAGGCTAGTAAACCATGGACCTTTGAAAGTTTTTAGTCATAAATTATGTTTATAATTTCACGATCCTGTAAGTAGCATGATAAGTAAGGTTTTCAGTGGTCTCCATACTGAATGACTGTAGACATTGCCATTTGCTTGAGACACTACCTCCCTTGCTTCCCACTTTAAATGACTTGGGAGGGTGAAAAGGTCGAGCTGATACTTACATAGCATATGACAGCCATAGGCGGTGCCCAGATCCCATCGCCCCTGCTGTTACACAGAATCATACCTGCAGTTACATTATTTACTGCGCCTACATGTAGACTTTAAAACCATGCCAGTGAAGTACCAATTAAGCTCAAGTTATTAACTTTTATTTAAAAACTCCCTTGTCGACGTCCTTCCTGAAACTTTCAACTACAGTTATGTTCCAGATATTACTTATGTCTACTTTCAATTTGACACGTCGACATTAACTTTAGAAATTTCCCAAATATATTCCAGTAACAATTCCTGTTGTCACAAGTTTTCACATGTTCTAAGTTGACGTCAACTTTGTGCCATTCCAATTAAATTCCAGGTAGGGTGCAATTTAAGTTTTATTTGTTCCTAATTTCAATTTTTGAATGTCAATGTCAACGTTAAGTTTTGAACTGTTCCAATTAAGTCATAGCCGCAATTCCAGTTGTTACTACTATTTGCTTTCGCTCCTACGAAATATGTTTTGGAATGAACCTGTAGCTTTGCACCTCATGGTTGATTTGCTATTTATCGAGGGTAAGACTTACCATTCTTAAATATTTTACCTCTGTTGAGAAGGATTTGCTAAGCTCAAAAAGTCTTAAGAAAGGCCAGTATCTTATTTTTCATTCTATTTACAAAGAATCGATTAGCGTTTCTCCAGAGATTAATTTGCCAGATTTCCTTTTTAGCACCAATTCCACATTACATTCAATTCTTCTTGATTAGAGTTGAAGATGTTGCTGTCTGGAGGATTTCTTATGAGTACTACAATTTCCTCTTCAGAAGTACTTACGAGTTCCACAGGAATGAGAGTAATTTGGCTCCCATACGATAAAAGTAAGGAAATAACGCTCGTTCCCTCCGCGCAAATGTTCATGATCATCCATTGCAATCATCTCCAACAAGGAAAGAAATATCTGATAGCACCAAAAGGAAACACAGTTTCCACTCGCTATATATAAAGCCACAAAATGTCATAACTCACTTTAGACGTGCACTATATTATATATATCACTCTTCAGCTTACCTACCAAAATTATTAAACTCTCGAATACATATCTACATACTTAAATTCATTATCTGTTATGGGTAAAAGAAACGTATTTTTACAGGGATATTTAGTGTAACTGAATTATTATCCTATAATTCCTCTCTCCTATGCGGTACGAATTTGTATACAAATAACTTCAAAAAAACCTAAAAAATCTAATGGATGTAAGTCGGGACTTCGAGGTGGCCGCAGCTGTTCACTACTTTGACAGGTCTATTAACGTGGAAAATTAATAATCAAGAACTCCCTTACGTGTATAGAGAAATGCATACACTAAAACCATTGCCTTAAGGCTAGAGGAATATACTCTACAACTAGAGGTAAGTCGTTTTTCAAGCAGTTAAAAGTACCGTTTCCCATTCAATTTTCCTAGAAGTTCAACTGATTCGAAAATTATATCCACACCACACATTAACTGAAAATTCATGATCTTCATTAAGTAAGGATTCTCTGGGTTGTAAGAATGGCGTTTCTCCAGTTAAATATATCTCTCCTTATAAATGTTTCCTCGTTGTTGAATATTTTATTCAATAACAAGAGGTCACAATGTTGCTATTGAAGTTATTAACAAATTGCAGAAATCAGTTGTGAGTTGAAAATCCCTTGGCAATAAATTTTAAACTGGCATCAAATGGTATGGATACAGGATTGCTTTCCGTAGAAGTTTAGAAGTTAATGACTCGCTGATCCCCGTCGTTTCAGAGATATGTTTAGTATCAATATCTGTACCCTTCAGTAAGATTTCCTTTTCTTGGCTCACACTAAGAATTTTTGGACTTCCATCATCCAGTTTTGAAGGAAATATACCACTCTCATCAAGTTTGTTGTAAAGTCATTTGAAAATTCGATGATCTAGTTATTTATTATCGAGATAAACTTCCATGTATCTTTCAGGAGCACATCAACTTCCAAAATTTCTTTGCGCATAAACACAAATAATATTTTTCGTCCTAAAATTAGTCAATTAATTACGTCCAGGCATCCGTGACAGTTTAACAAAATTTATTTATCACTTTAATTATCACAGTAATGAAACAAGCTTTTCGTTAATATAGTTATAACTAATTACCGATTTTGCAAACATCAATAAAAATGTCGAAATGTATGGTACTCATGAATCCTTAACGATTCACGGAATCACTCAGCTCAAAAATATTGTGAAAATTGTTAGAAGTGTGACTTTAATTCCCTGTAGAACGAAAACAAGCAGCTTTGGTACCAAACCATCGCTGCAGGGCGCCAAATTCAAATAAGCAAATTGCTCTGCCCCATCCTGTATAAATTTAGCTAAATCGCTCTATTTTTTCACTTTCTAGCACATAATACTCATTTGTCCAATTATTTTGTCAGATTTTTCATTAAGTGCAAAAAAGCTCGAAAAGAAAGAGCATTTTCAGCCTCACTGGATGGCCTTATACACACCATATTAAATATACTTATACTGGAAGTGCTGTAAATACTAATTAAAAACTTGTTGCAACTCGAAGCTGCATTCTGCATCACGAAACCGATGCCAAGACGTAATTTAGCTCTAGATGGCATTAATTATTGTTAGTTAGCTTTTCGTAACTCTGACGATATGCCTTTGTGCAATGCACCCACCATTGCGAGTATATCTCACAGTAACTTGAACACTGGCTTGGCGTGCATTTGAAGGCACACACGAATAGTTTCCCGTGTGTTCAGGACGCGCCCTTTGAAAGATAAGTTCCGTTCCTAGACGCCCTTCTCTAACCACAGCTCCGTCTTTCAAGTCGTAATTTATCATCCTGTTATCGTGATACCTGGAAAAACGATACCTCAACTTATAATTTTGTTGAATATGAAGTAACTTTACCAGAACATGTATGTGGGCCTTTTCTTGATTCTGTGATGACTTGTGGAGTTCAGGACGCAGCTGAGTCTAATAGGAAATCCCTTGTCCACTTCCCTGCGACTTGGGCCAAGTATAACAGCATGCACTTCTGAAAAATTTAACAATGATATGAAGAAAAATTGTAATAAGCATAACTTTAGGAAATATGTATAAAACGAAAATTGAACATCAACATTATCGATCCAGCATGTCTTTTCTAGTGTAAAACATGCAAATTCCCCATTAAATTAGTGACATTAAAATATTTTACTCTCGTTCTCTCAATGTTGTCTCAAAATCTTGTTTGCAAAACGAAGTTACCTCACAGAAATGAATAACTGAATATGCTGAGCGGCTTTTAGGAAATTGGTTTTACCAGCTAAACACGTAGGTCGTTATTACACTTTGGGAAACTTATTCGGGACTTCTTGATTCAAAATGTTTAAAACCGGGCTTCTGCAAATTTAAAATAATTTGTTCGGTTCATACATACGGAAACTCTCTCCTCGTACCGAGTTGGAAGTTTGGGGCTCAAGTAAACGATTCTTATACGTTTATGCGGCTTGAACTTCTTCGAGGGATTTTCTAAAGTTTTATGCTGATGAAAAGCAGTGGGTTGAACCTCTTACGGAGTGCAAATGAGATTTCTTCAATTAAAGATTATGAATGAAGTAAGGATTATGCTTACCAAATAGTTCAAGGCGCACATAAATGCTGGAAGTAGGACGGTTGCACACTTGGCATTCGTACATTCCTGCATCTGAAGGTTTGGCATACCTTATATGTAGGCACCAAACCTGGAAAGTATTCAAAGGATATTAAAAATGAGTCCAGAAGCACCACCAGTAAAACTTATTAAAAGCACAAGGAATGGAAAGAGCTTTCAGAAAACTACTTCAGAGGCGTGTTTGATTGCAAACTCGAAATATACATGGAATTCTCATTTATTTCACCTTTCGTCATATTTCGCAGTAGCTGAGAGCGATATAAACTAGCACTCTGAGAACTTTAATCGTTCAACTAAACTGAAACTATGCTGATATGAAAAGCCAATTTAGTCCTGAGAATTAAATTACTCAATTTTCAATTACATTTCTATATTAATCAGTTTTTACGCAACGTTTCGTTGATGTTTTGGACTTTTTGCATTATTTGGTGTTGTTAATGTTAACGTTAGGATAACATATGGTGCGATTTAAGATACAAAATAATTATTTGAAATATTGATATATTGGCATATTTAGCACAGTTGCCACTATACATATACATATATACGAAACTTGTAAAAAGTATTGCAACACGTTTATAACTTTCACAAACCCGATATTTTTTTTTTATGCTGAAACAAGTAGAGCTTTATTTTAAAAAAGCATTTAACACATTATTTTCGATGTTCAAATTTTTCACCCCTATCCAGCTACCCCTAGTAATATTTTATTTTCAAATGGAAAGGTACCCAGTGTATTATATCAAACGAAAAAGATACAACGGTATATTCAGAACACAAAATGAATCAACAATTAAAAATAATAATAAAATTATTAGATACAAGATAAAGTAACTCATTTAGAAATTATTGTATTAAGCAAAATTGAAATTCCTGAAATAAATGCTCAAACTGAGCTCCAGTAACAAATTAGCAATGACCCAGTCGCTCTTTGAACTCTTTTATGCAATTATCCAGTATTGTTTCTGTTATTAATTCTAATTCTCTTTGAAGTTTAAGACGTAAATCATTTAAATTTTGTAGTCTATTTTTACAAACGGAACCTTTTAAGTGGCACACACACACATACAAAATCAAGGGGAATAAAATCTGGAGATCATGGCGGCCATTCTGTTGTGCCTCTTCTACCGATCCATCTCCTGAGAAAATCTCATCGAGATACTTTCTAACAGCCATAGCATAATGTGGTGGGCACCATCTTGTTGGAACCAAATATTATTGGCGACTTGTTCCCCATTTTCTACAGAAAAAATTGCGACGATTGATGAAACTATTTCGTTTTGCAATAACTGCAAATATAATGCATTGCTTAAAATCCTTTCTATGTAAAATTGATCCATGAATTGATGGCCGATTATACCCCTCCATAGATTGAGTTTTTGCGGATGTTGTGTATACACGGTCTGTAGCGACAATTATAGCGATGAATAGACTCATTTAAGCAAAACGTTACTTCATTCGAAAATAAAATTCTAAAAAAGAACCTATTATCCTGAATGCCTTTTTCTTGCATCAATTCACAAAATTGCATCCCGCAATCAAAATTTTCAAGCGACACTTCGTGGGTAAAGGAAATTTTATATTTACATTACGTTTTAAAAGATTGCATACTTTTTTTCGATACATCAAATTCATCGGCAAGTTTGCTGGTAAACTGTATGGGGGTTTTAATCAACAGATAAAAAAACGTCTAGTGCTTTATCGCCGCTAGTTGCTATTGGAGGTCTTCCACATTTTGTAGCAACTTTTACACTTCCAGGTTGTTGAAATTTTTTATTAACACGACACACTACACGTCTATCAACTGATCGGTCTGGATATTTTTCATTAAATACAAAACCCGCCTCTTCATAAGTTCTTTTGCGACCTCCACACCCCAAAAAATAAAAATTTTAATTATTTGTTTCTCATATAAACTATCAATTTTTTTAACATCGTAACTGTGGTAGATGCCCAACACCTGAATTCAACTGCTAATAAATTCTATGAAAACCAAAATATTTTGTGTCTAAAGAACTGTTTACATTTAAAACTATTTGGTATTTCTACGTCTTAATGTCATTATTTCACTTAAGACACTTAATCTTTCTAGAATATGAATTTTATTCATTTCCTTAAGGAAACTGTAGATCCAATTTAAGTTCTGAGTATACCGTTGTATCCCTTATTAAATTACCTTTCGTTTGGTATACTACACTGAGTACTCCATTTAAAAATAAAAAGTTAATAGGGGTAGCTAAAGAGAGGTAAAAAATGTGAACATCGAAAATAATGTATTAAATGCCATTTTTAAAATAAAATTATACATGTTTAAGCATGTTTTTAAAATATGGAGTTTATGAAAGTTATAAATGTGTCGCAATACTTTTTACAAGCGCTGTATAATATTCCTGTAATGTTCACTTGAGATTATATTGGGGCTCAGAACAATAACTACTTTGCAATTGGACCAAAATTCTTTTGAAATCCTTTCAGAAACCATTTATTATTTATACTGTAGCTATGTGAAACGTTTGCATATTTGTATTTTTATTTATTTTTTGTTACATCCAATTATACTGAAAACCATTGGTAGATAATGATATATGAACGCTTGCTAATGAACTAATTTTAACGTTCTGGTGATGTTTCGGTTTCCAGAATACATTATGAAGTTTTTAGAATTTTATAATCTGAAGAAGAATGTTATATCCATTTATTTTGAAATATTCAATTATATTATTTTCTTCAATATTAAGCAGTGACTGTGACTTATCAGTTGAAGTAAACATACATATGGCACCCTGCATAATTGCATGAGGATGGATGCATAAACGCAGTAGTACATTCGAACTGTAGAAAACCACCCGCTTCCGAAAAAGTATGTTTCTCATATTTAAGGGCGGAAGTGATACTTTACCGCATGCTGATTGCAGTTTCAGTCAGCAATCGAGTGCAATAAAGACAATTTCACACGTGATAGGTAAAGTATTTTTCCTGCGAGTGTATGTGTTACTTTAATCGTTTTCTGTACGTTTAATGAAATATCAGTGATAGGGCGATAAAATCTGTGTAATAACGTGCGGTAAAAAGTTTTTGTCGCACACGTGTTAATATTAAATGCACACAAAAAATTTTGACTCTGACACTTTAATTTGCGTGCGGTAAAACCTTTTATCGAGCACGTGTAGTAAAGTGTTACTTGCGTCGAGTTGCGCCTGTCACTTGACACTTTCCTATTTTTACTTATCTCTCTGGCACAATAAGTAATGTAAAGATCACTTCGGTAAGAGCACAGCAACATCACAATGGTGAGCGAGCTGAACAATAAAGACAAGTTGCATTATATAGGGTGTTTTAAGAAGAAAGGGCCATAAATTGAGAGTGGATAAACCATTTAAAATGTAGTTAACTGCAGCTAGAATAAGGGCTTTCGCCTGACCCATCTTCGAAATATAGGCACTTTAGTATATTTCGTCGAAAACCCGACTTTTTTATCCTGCTATTTTTCCACTTCCTACCATTCAAAGCACGAATACGACTACATTTTTATATACGACTACGACTATATTTTATTTTTAGAATGCATATTACATTTTTTATAAGATAGGATAGTTTTTGTTGATAAATGTGTCTTTTCAAACCCAACGTAGAAGTTTAAAGAATAGGAAAATTTGAAACTTCGTATTTCTTGGTATTGCTCAATAGAAACTCACACAATGAATTTTGCAGCTACCTCTTGAGGCATTTCATTAAAATTTCCTTATTTAATTTACTTTTAAGCGAAATAGTCACTGTTAAGGTTTAAAAATCTTTTGGTCGGAAATACCGCGCCAAACAGTTAAAAACGTGCTCTTCTGCACTTATAACGATGTAGATATAGATAAGTTAGGTTTTATTACAATAGTACACTTAAGTTAAGCGAATGTTTTATTAAAATAGAAAATTTTTTTCATTAAAAGTGTTCAAAATGTCCCCCTTCGCACTGAATGCAAGCGCGAAACCTTATAACTATAGACATAGCAGCTCGACCAACTTTCTCTTCTCTTCGCAGCCTCATATGATTGCAAGCATCTACAATTCTTTCTAGTAGCTGATCTCTAGTGGCGATTAAAATACTGTACCCTTTTTCTTTCAAAGTGCCCAACATAGAAATTAAGAAAGTTTAAATCCGGGCTTCTCGCTGGCCACCGTTGTGGTCCATACCAACCGATCCATCGCTCTGAAAATTACTCATTGAACCATTCACCGATGATCCTATTATTGTGGACTGGACACTCATCTATTTGTCACCACGTGTGCTATTGCAGTTGTTCTGGAAAATTCTGCAGTTGTGTAAGGACCTATTCTCTTAACATTTCCGAAACTATATTGCATTTAATCTCTGAGGAAGAATGATTAGGTTCAAAAGACGATTTCCCAATAAGCCCAACCACATATTCACACTGATGTTTTATTGGTAGTGTGCAATCCTTGTTACATGGCGGTTTTGGTCGGTCCCGTTGTGGGTATGCTGTAGGTTAAAAACATCTCCATGAGTAAATATGGCCCTATCTGTCCATAGTATCTTAACGGGAAAATGTCGATCTCGGACACACATTTCCAGATACCACCTACAGAAATTCACTTTATTTTCGTAATCGCCGGTATATGCTATGCCTTGGTGGGATGGTATGGACGTTGATTGTCTCTACAAAAAACTTGCCACATCATTGCATGAGATTCATCTAAGTCTATGTCTATCACTCGACGGCGATGTTTTGCTCTCCTGGTATTCAAACTAGAGTCTACAGCAAAAAGACCCAGGGTGTCATCTGCACTATCTAGTGATATGGTGCGAAAGACAACTTCATTACCACCATGCATGGTAGTGCAACCTGTTGCCCTGCTGAAATTGTAGAGGCGGTTAAAAACTCATCTGTACGGTACTCGTTGAGCAGGAAATCGCAAGTGATACTCACGAACTGGCTCGCGGCTATTCTCGTTAGTGCAACCATAGACGAAAATCAAATATGCGTACTCAATGTTTGAGCATTGGAAAGGCATTGATTTGCTGAGATGTGCCCGAATAAATTGAAGAATTCAACAACCCTATAATTATTTAAACAACAAATTCGAAGTAAACAAACGATCTGCATTCACTGTCATTTTTTTAAGGCGAACCAAGTCACCGCAACTTCCATGAAATTAAAGTTGTTTTTAACCGTTTGACCCGTTATTTCCGATCAAAATTTTTTTTTTCTTTAAAAGTTGGTATCCCGTTCAAAATACATACATATATTAAATAAGTCAATTTTGATAAAATTCCCAAAGAGGTAGCTCGAAAATTCATTGCGTAAGCTACCATTGAGCTACCAAGAGATATGGAGTTTCAGATTTTCCTATTCTTTAGGCGTCTACGTTGGTTTCGAAAAGGCACATTTACCAAGAAAAACTATCCTATTTTGTAAAAAATTTAATATGGATTTTAAAAATGTAGTTGTATTTGTGTGTTAGGTGATAAGAAGTAGAGGAATAGCAGGTTTAGATAAAAAAGTCGGGATCTTGAGGAAATTTACTAAAATTCCTATATTGCGAAAAAGTGTCAGGCCTCATTCTAACTGCATGTAACTACATTTTAGATGTCTATCCGCCCTCAACCTATGGCCCTTTTTTCCAGAACTACCCAATAGACTTCGAAACCGATTTCCAGCCGACTAATATACGCATTATTTGTTTATTTCCAAGTCGCAGATCATATTTACGGAGATTCTTGTCGTGCTTCTTTGATATCCTTTATTGTTATTGTTATCGTTGTTGTCGCTGCCACTGTTTTCATAGTTTTAGAAAATTGATTAATTATTTTCTAGCAACAAAATGGATATCATAATTTCAATGTTGCATTAACATTGGACACTTATGTGACCTGTGTTACGCAATAATTTGGACATTTCGGAAACGGTTGTATTTCAGGACGTCCCTGCCTTACTGAACGAATATAGTCTTTATAATTTTTAATATAGTATAACTTTATATCTCTAAGGGGTGCTTACCATAGTGCTATTCTCATTCATGGCCAGAAAGCGTTTGTCATCAACCAATGTATTATTGTTTTGGGTTAGTACTGTATACGATGTAGTGTTTTCAATTTTGTTGTGCTTTACCCACAACACCTGCAACAATATTATCAAGCTAAAATGCTGGCACTATTACCAAAATTATTACATTATGGAAAAATCAAGTAGATAGGTAACTCATACACCATATTTTACATAAAACGCATTAAAATTATCCAGTCTAAAACATAAATTTATATACAGCTCCGCTTTGCAGGGAATCCCATTTTGTCGCCAAGTAACATCCAAAAGAGCCACTCTTTGATCCTGTGGATATCACCGAGGCTAAAACATGTCCTTTGGCTTTACCAACATATTATATGCATTTTGCTTTGTAGCTGTGCAAAGTGCATATTATTTTAGTTAATATTGCTTAGCAGTTTTGAACAGTGTTCGACCCCATGAACAAAAACTTAATTTTAGATAAAGCAAAAACGAATTTTAATTTTTATTAAAGTATATTTCCAATAATTTTATCTGATCTGCTTTTGTATGGATTTGACTATACCTACTGAATAGTTAGAACCTGACTTACAGTAACATTACTTAATCCCACATTGCAATTCAGCACTACTTTGGTACCAACCATGCCCACGACAACAGTGTTATTTTCCTTTGGAACTTGATGTTTAGGAACTCTCGTGACTTTTGGGATTTTTTTGATGTGATGGGCTGGTTTGTTCTTGTTTGGATCAGCACCATCAGGTTCATCTGCAAAAAAAAATGAAAAACCATTTAAATAATTTGCATGATTTAAATATTTCATGAAGTATAACGACTAAACTACTGATACAGAATACAAATAGAACAAAAAGTTATACCAGTTGTGCATTTTATACCTTTAAAACTTATTTTGTTTGGAATAGAAAAATACTACTTGGGCCATCTATGAAGCAATGGAAAAGATTTTAAGTTGAAAAATCAATAGCTTTGTAGGAGGCTTTTGATAGAATTAGGTGGTGTGATAGATAGTATTTGATTAACATTCTTAGCTCTTATAGAAACCTGCTTTTATGAAATTTTTAATCCATTAGAAAGGTTTTCATTATTGAATTTCACAAGAGATGCCTCTCTTAACTCATTCACTCCCAAACAATAACTATCGAATTATTTTTTATTGACACTTGTTGAAATACATACAGTGTGTTAATTTGAACAAACCACTCTCCATATTTCGGTGATTATAGAAAATATGTAAATATGCAAAAACACGTCGATTTTATTTTCACGGGGGATATCCTTTAAGTCAGTTTTCTATTAAATTGCATGCACCCTCTAGCGAGAGTGGAAATAACCACTAAAATCTTAAATGGAAAGGGGGTTAAGTTATACCTCATTTGCAAGATCTTTCAGTTATCGTTCCAAATGTACTTTTTTTTCAGCGAGAGGTTTTCGATAAATCATATCTAAACCGTAAATAAGCTTTGGTATCAATTATATTGTAGAAAAATTATTTATTAATATTTAAAGTGTCCAAAATGCTATCCATTATTTTCTAAACAGCAATAAATTCTGTTTTGAAACTCCATTCTAAAATTCACAAAACTTCTACTTGAATTTCCCTACACGCAGCTGTAATTCTGCTCTTCAATTTTTCCAAATCTTGAAGCTGGGTTTTATAAACAACAGATTTAAGATGCTCCTAAAGAAAAAAATACAGAGGTATTAAATCGGGCGATCGCGGCAGCCAATCAATTGGTCCTCTTCGACAAGTCCATTTGCCGGGAAACCTATCGTGTAACTACTGCGTAACAGAAAGGAAATAGTACCATGGAGCTCCATCATCTTGTTGAAAATGAAAATCTTCTTGTAAAACGCTATTACCAGCCTCGTCAACTTATCACTAAAGCAAATGTTTTATAACATATTTCTGTTGCCATTTATAAAATCTGTGATTGTTTCACTAAATTGAATCCTTTTGTCAAAATCGTCGTCAAAAAGACGACATTAGACTAACTTCAACATGTTCAAATTAGTAAATATTAGGATTCCTCTTATTAAAAATTCTTGCTGTTCTTGCGCATCTTCCATATTAATCATAGATGAAAATAATCTCGGTTCTTTGTTGAAGCGGGTTACCATTTTTGTAAATAACCTCATAAAATATATATAAAATGTACAACTTTTAATTCGCGAAGCAAAATTTACAATAATATCTAGTAATTTAACGAAAATGTGAAGAATTTCAACGTCTTTTTTAATCGAACAGGCTTATTCTAGTGTTTTTTCCACAAATAAAATATTTAAATAAATGCATTTACAAATACAAATAAACAAATAAAAACCCTAATAATTATCTGTTGTTTGTAAAACCCAGCCTCAGTTTAAAAACATTGAAGAGTAGAATTACAGCTGCGTGTAGGGAAATTCAAGTAGAAGTTTGTGTGAATGTTAGAGTGGAGTTTGAAAACAGACTTTATTACTGTTTAAAAATTAATGGACAGCGTTTTGAACAGTTAAAATATTAATAAACAATTTTTTACCATACAGGGTGTAACATTTAACCTGGAATATCGAAATATCTCGAATACTAGGCGTTCTACAAAGAAATGTTTAGTATCAAACTTTAAACACTCTGAGGGGGAAATGTACTGGTACTAAAGTTGATTCCCCTCCACCCCCCATATAGGCGGGGTGAGAGTTAACTTTTTAAATTCAAATGGTAACCCCAATTTTTTCCTACAGATTTGGATAACATGGCTAAAAATAAGAAAAAATTGTCTGAAATATTTTTTTCGATTCATGCTAGATAACACTATTAGTTTATGTTTATTTTTATTTATTAATTTAATTTTTTTTAATAAAGACCTGTTTGTGGATACAAAATGGAAAACATCAATTTCCTATCAACAAATATGTTTTTTCAATATTTGCGTACTATTTAACTGACCTTGTATTGTATTTTTTACCAAATGTATACCTTTCTTTCTCAAAAACCAATCAATCGATTTTGAATCGAAATACATCAATGAATATAATTTTGAAGGACCTTTAATTTGACATATCAACCCATGTTTCAATTTAAAAAAATCAGCCAGTTTGTGCTACCGTTGACGTAAGCAACATTTAAAAAAACAACTAAACGTCAAAAGGTAGCATTTTTTGTCCTATTTAAATGCTGCTTTTGAATTTTCAACAAGTAATAATTCGCTAAAAAGTAAACAAGGAAGGGAGGATAATCACACGGTATAACTTAGAAGTAAAATTAGGAATATTTATTACTTTTATTACAGTTTATTATTTTTATTATACTTATTTATTATCATGTTATTAAATACATTTTTTTGCTGGTGGTTTAATAGAGGAAAATATCAGGGCAGAATTATAAATTTGCAGATTTTAGAAAACTTTTTTCAAAATTTCACGGAAACGGTGCGAGGAAAACAAAAACATTTTTCACATTTTCGCGAGTTCGCGAGTCCTTCATAAAAGGACCTTCAGAAAAGTCCAATACAATTTTGCCCTTCAACGAAGATGGAAGATAATATTAGATGGCATTAAATTTAAATGGGTTTTCCTACAGTCGGTCCGGCGATGCAACACCCTGTATAGTGTATATATTAGGTTATTTGAGTGCACACTTCTTTCTCACAGTGATAGCTTATCATTCTTCGTATAAACAATAAATCACATTTTATCGAAGCTGTGTGTGTCAAAGCAATAATATTTGTAAACGTCCGATCAAAGCTGATAGTCAATAACCGATAGGGCATAATAACCAGTTTAAGGTGTTCCTTTACTCATGAAACTTCCAACACAACCCGTTATAAACAGGCCTTCTGAGAAGTCATTGAATTGGCAGTGTTTCAGTCAGTACCCAGAGGCGTACGGAATGGATTTTCTAAATAAGTACATAAAATCAATGAAAATCCGTGTGTTTCAATCAATTTTTCTTAGGTTCTTTTATGTTACTACGGATATGATTCGAGTTCTTTCACAAGAATAGGTACACATATGAAAAAGCCTGTCCATTTTACAGACGGCTATGACATTGTTGAAATCTTCCTACTTTAAATTTTGATTACATACTAAATTGTTCTTTTGCTGCTGTCCCTTTGGATTCGTATACCGGATCTTCGGATAAAGTCAAGTTCCTCATAATGCAATTTTCATCTGTAACCTTTAAACACATTGACAAATTATGAAATGAATGGAGATGTGCTGCATCGAATGAAGAAAATTTTTAAAAAATAACAAAAATCATGAGGAAGTCGTTATCCTTTATTTTTGAACCTTGGTAGTGCCAAACAGGTCATCTAGAGGCAGATTAGTCTTCGTTCGTTCCTACAGAGAACTGCTAAGATCTGAGCGTTTTTCTCTTATATAGATGGTACTACTACCAAGATTTCCTTGGGAAATCTCATTAGATTCTTATTAGCGTTAAGTGTCAGAGATATATGAGGTTTTATTTTAAGTTTTGCATAAAGAGCTGAAATAAAGCTGTAGATAGCTTTTAAAGATTTTATTGTTTTTCGAAGTACTGTTCACGAAGATTGATGCACTTTTGCAAACACTGGAACTATTTCTGGAAGCAGTTATTCCATTCACTTGTTGGGATAATCAAAATGATATTTTTAAAAGCATCAGCTGCTTCTGGTGACTGGAACCTTTGATTAAATAGCCCGTTCTTGATTTTTGGAAAGGTAAAGAAATCTATTGGATTTAGGTTGGAGCTGTACGGAGGATGGTCAAACAATTCGTCGTATTGTTGTGTTAAAGATTACATTTTCTTGCGAGCTGTGTGTGAACTTCCATTGTCCTGGTGGAGGATAATTCGTCGTTCGGGGTTGGTTTTTCTAAGCTCAGTGATGACTTCCAGCACACAAATGGTTGTATACCAATCGGCAGTAAGAGTGCTTTGATCTTGCAAAGGAATTGTTGCTACATGATCTGCTTTTGAATAAAATGTCGCGACCATCTTTTTGGACACATTTCGAGAACGGATGACTTCTATTGATTTTTCTTCACCTTGGAACATTCAAACAAACGACTGGCGTCTATTTTCGGGTTCATATAAGTAAATTCACGATTCATCACCACTGAGGATGCTCTACACGTTTTTAGCGTTTCCTGCGTTGAAGTTGTCTAGAGTATTTAGACATCAATTGACTTTAGCTTTTTTCTGTTCTTCGGTCAACAGATGTGGTATACAACAGGGCACTAATTTTTTTATAGCCAATTGTTCATGCAAATTTTTTTGAATTGAGGTTTTTGAATTCCCCAATGATACCCTAATTTCATGATATGTCACATGTCGATCTTTTTTGATGTGCTTGCGCTCAGCATCGACGTTTTCTTGGGTGACTGTCGTTTCTCGTGCACCTGCCCTTGGAGCATCTCTAAAATTCATCTGTCCATTGAATTCTCCATACCAACGAGAAATTATCGACTGATGTGGCACTTTATAGCCGAAATCAGTTCCAAATCGGTGATTCTACGTGAGATAATTGTCTTCAAAAGTTCTAAACAATTATTGCGCGAAAATTTTCTCCATTTAATTCCATTGTTCCAACAACTTCTCAAAGACAATTCACTATATCTACAACACAATACGTATCGCACTGAAACTTTGGATTTAGGTTAACTAAAGATTGATGTTAAGTTTTATTAATTACATTTGAGTAGCGCCATCATCTATGTCCCTGTACGCAAAATATAAAAGACAGCCCTCGTAGTAGGTAGATAATTCTCATGTTGCTTCATTAAAATTTGCTTCTCAGCTGATATAATTTTGATGTTTTAAAAAATATTATTTATTTCCCATTTTCTTTCTCAAGCACGCTCTCTACTAGTTGTGTCTCATACCTACGAATGAATTTTTTAATCCGTAATTCTTTCACGATATATTCCTTTAAGGCTTGACGGATCTTCTGCACAAGTATTGATGGTTTTGAATCATTCTCTTTACCTCGAAAAGCATATAAGATTTATTTATTATTCTGGAGAACGTCTTCAAAGTTTCTCAAGATTTTCAATTAAACTCTACTTTAAAAGTTTTCTGCCTTGATTATGCATAACCCGAATCATAGATTCTAGCGAAAATTGCTTTTAGTGGTAAAACCACTCTTATTAAAATTGGCAAGAAAGCTCCAAAACAATTTCTAGGAATTATCGTAGGGTCTTTTAACAAAATCTTTAAAATGTTTTAAATATTTAGACATAAATATAATTTTAGGCCAAAGACCCTTTTGGAACATTTTCAAGAGAATCTTAACTCACGTTGTAAATGTAAGTCATGGAAACAATCTAAGTCAATTCTTAACTTCGAAACACATAATGAACGTTTGCAGCTTACATTCGAAGTTAACTATTTCGGGAAATAAAAGATATTTCATTGTTGAAAATAAGTTCAGATAGGTGAATCCTATGTCCCGAGCTGCCATATTCCTCTTTATTATACAAAGATGTGGCCTAAGATTTTACTTTATAGACTCCGTAGCAGTTTTCTCACACACTGGATGGAACTTACAAATATCCTCCCATGATATTCAATTAAAAAAAAGTTATTTAAATATCATTCTGATTTTCTGAGGTATTTAACTTAAAAAATAATTGCAAATTTCATTACACATTTCAAAGTTTCAGCAGTTTATTTGTTTCAGACGAAACGCCTATTCTAATCAAAAGTTCGATATTTAAACCATTTTTTAAATTTTCAGGCTATTTCAGGGGTTGCTGGTTTCTATTGGTAAATTATGAGATTATTTGCTGGAAAATTTAATGGCTACGTAAATCATAAAATGTACATAAGTATGTTATTTAAAGGTTCCGAAACTAATTCATGTATAACCCTGCAGTATATTAAGTTTGCAAAATGATTCACAAAATTTGCCCCAGAACTTCCTAAAAAAATGGAATACCTAGATGGATAAATTCTACTATAATTTTCACAGAGAATTTTGACTAAATTAATAGTATAAATCTGTTTTGTATAGTTTCATCCCTACCTTATACGGATATTTTATATTTTAAACCTGTAATCCAATTTGATGATTCTCTCTCCTGGACTATCAAAAAAACTAAAAAATGCTTTCTTCACAACACAACTCATTTAATATACATATATATGTACGTACATTTCATACAAGTATGCCGAAAAATTTGGGTTCTCAGCATTTGATTTATATCAAGAACATTCTTTCAACAAAAAAACGATGAAGTTTTAGATATCGACATAGATCCTTCAATTTTTATCTGTGTGTTTACAGACTTGCTAGTGCAAATAGCTTATTGAGATTAAATAATTCATTTTATTAAATGCTCAAAACGTCAATCGTTATTAACGAGGCAGAAATAAAATCTGTTTCGAGAACGGCTCAATAAACGATTTCCGGAAAAATGGATTGGCAGAAGAGGTGCATTAGAATAGCCAAGACGATCTCCAGATCTTAGACCACTTGACTTTTTCCTATGAGGGATTTAAAAACTAAAGTGTTTAGAACTTCACTTGAAAGTATTCAATGACTGAAGTATAGAATTTTCCTGGAATATAGAAGTATTACTGGACAAACTTCGGTCAGTGTTCGCGAAGAATTTGAAAATAGACTTTATTATTGCCTCTCTAATAACGGCTCACATTTTAAGCACTTAATAAAAAGAATTATTTGATCTAAAAAAGCTATTTGCACTACTACGCATGGTTCCTTCTAACTCCCGACTCCATTAACCAATTTCAGTTTTCTTGGTACAGTTCCTATACATATAGCAAATCAAATTCCGCTTGAAATGATGTGCCATAGGATGGGGGGGGGGGGGGGGGGGGGGGGCATTTGAAATATCAAAATGAGGATAGCTGGGGGATAAGGGGTGACTAATAAAATTCTCTCTAAAGTCTAATTAAACTTCCCTCCAGATGTTTAAATAGACGTTTTTTGTTATTTTAAATTTTCCTCCCAATCAAGAGATATTTCGGGTCGTTCGTTTTGAAATGGACATCTTGTAAGTATTTTCAAGACTAAAAATTCATTGATTGAAAAACCTTGTCTTATTTCTGAGTAAATACTCCGTAATTCTAATAATACCTCCTACAAATATTAAAATGGTTTTTCGATTTTTTTACTGCTTTTTAAATTTTTTTTCATTTGTGATCTTTAAAGACTTCTTTCAGACAAGTATATCCGTTTGCAAATTTTTAAACCAAGTAGAGGTTTTTTCTAAATTATACATGTTTCAATTTTTGTGGCCTAAATTGTTCATTTTTATCATATACCAAAATTTACCTCCCATTTTCATATTTTTAGAGCTTATAGTCAGAGCTCTACTAATCACTCCATTATAACTAACCCATATCTTGCTTTATGACCTCCGGAACAGTTTCGACAAAATCTGACCATTTTGTAGTAAAAAGAATGTCTGTCCCTTTTCTAATTTATGGTGCCCTAAATTTCGTGTTCTTTCTCTTCCTCACTATCTTTCGAATATAGAAAATTGTTTTGACCTCGGCATTGGCGTCATCTGTTTTATATAATTTTGATAAGGAAAATTGCCAACACGTCTTATATTATGTATCAAAAGTCGTGATCATTGTTGTTTTGTATGGTACTGGAGGTAAGTAAGACGATCATAGATTTCTTACTTCATGAGTCAGCCATCAAAGAGTGTTAATACTATCATCCTCTAATAAGTTGTGTGTAATAAATAATTCATGAATAATCGTGGGAATATTTCGACACGTTGTGAAAACTAATGTTTGGGATAATTTTAAGAAGAAGGTAAATACATATTTTTTATCTTTGTTGATACAAATTTTATATCTGTTTTTTACTGGGAGATAAGTGTTTTTCTAATTCAGAATGATTATAGCTAAATAACCGCATTGCTAGCAGTCTTATTAAGAGTTCTATAATTATCCTGCTATGATATTTTTTTTCTGTTGTGTTGATTACAGTGTTAATGGCAGATTGCAAAATGACGTGCAGAAACGTTATAATTATTTAATTATATAACAACTGCATGTGGTAAGTGCAATATTTTTCCTTCCAGTGTAACTTTTCGTTGAATTGAAGAACAATTTATAAGCATTTTTAATTCAGAAATCTAATTAAAGTTTTTATTTTTTATTTGATTAAACCTTGCCTTTTTTCAAGTGAGCCCGGTAAACTTACCTCACATTTGTTTTCGCGTGAGTAACGTTACCTTTTCGTATTTACAGCTAGAAAATATTTTGTCTGCAAGTAGGAAGGACGCAAGCACTTTCCGCACGCATTTGCGGGCGAAAAGTAAAATAATACATTACTTGCACTAAAGTTGTTTTTGATTTCGGATTAATACCTGCTTTTTGCATACGATCAACAATAACGTAACAATGTTTTTATAGATTTTTAAAATATGTTGATATGATTATATTTTGTTCAACTTTTTTGTCACATTTAGTTTCGATTGCTCACTTAGGATCTTCTAGTATTATAATACTTTAGAAAATTTTTCATATGAAGACAAATTTTGATATGGCAAAATGTTACACTTCGTGCTACATTAATGTATTTGAAACTGAATACATATATGTATGCAGGTGAAATACAAAAGAATACAGTCAAATAATAAAGTCTTTGGACAATTTGTGAGAAATCTTAAAGAATATGGATTATTTAAAAAACTGGTAATTAGCCGCAATAATTGCTGTAACTGAGAATGTTATCGGTTACTGACAATAATAAAAAAATGTTTTAAAATCAACAATAAGCTTACCAGGGCTGTATTAAAGAATGTGACGATCATTCTTGATAAACAAAATATCATAGAATTAAACTAGGATTACCGTGTTGAAGCTAATGAAATTCAAATGGAAAAGTGATTTTAGTTTTCATTCCTCTTAGCATAACTCGAGAAAAAAATTAAAAATAAATTTAAGTGTTGCATGAAATAACAAAAAAACCAAAAACAATTTTGTGGATTTGTTTGCGCCGCGAAATTACTTCCTTGAATGCTCAATTTTTTTACTATTTAACCAAGTCTATAGTCTATATATATGTTACAGTTAAAGAAATTCCCATTCTAAGCATCTTTATCTTTGACCAATAAATAAGATATAAATACAGGGTGTTCCCAATCCTATGTGCTATCATTGCTATCTCTTAAACGGTGAGAGTTACAGGGTCCGTTATATTAGAAAAAAAATGCCAAATTAAATACTCTTTTAAGAACTAAAAACAATATTGCCAAATGATTTTTAGTTGTCAAGTTATTATAGAAAAACTAAAATTTGGCTAAATATAATTTTCTAAATAAATCGAGAACTAAAGGTTTTTTAGTAAAATGTTTGATACACAAATTTTATAATTTTCTTATGTCTACAAACCAGTAAATTTCTAAATTTTAAATATTGCTTAATTTTTAAGATAATAACAACTCGAGTTTTTTAAAAACGGACCTGTATAATTTTAGGCAGATTTTTAAAAGTCTTAAGTAACTTTTCTACGATGATGTATCACTTGATAGAATGTTTTGACGTTTTAGTTGAAAAAAGTGTCTGCATTTTATTCTTAATAATTTAGGCAGGTCTTGGAGCTTTAAATAACAAATACGATTATTATATTGCTAAAAAATGTTACGTAGCAGAATAAATTATTAATCAAGCTATGGGTAATCAATAATAAATTAGTAATAATAGACTTTTAGTATAGAAGATTTCTAAATTTGAAAGTATAATAGATTACGAGAAGCCAAAAAATAATATCTGAATAGGTATCAATAATTATTTAAAATTTTTTATTAATTTACAGATCTTATTTTCTAATTTGTAATAAAACAATTCACAAATATTACTTTAACAAAATTTTATCAGAGATTGGTAAACATAAACATTTATTTTTATTTAGTAGGCTTAGGAAGAAATAATATGTTACTAATGTTTTTATAGCGCTATATCATTTATCAAAATAATATTTCCATAATTTTTTTTAATTCTACTTATGTCATAATTTTAGTGTTAACTGCAATGCATTTTTCAAATGAGGAAAAACACATATACTATTTGTTTACATTAGAGAATTTCGAAATGTTGAAAATACTTTACAAATTTATCAAAATGTATATCCGGATAGAAGAGCATCCCATCCTAAGATTTTTCTCGATTAGGAAAAAATTTGCGTGAATATGGATCCTTTAAGGATATAAGTTCGAAAACGCCGAATGTGACAGGTAAAGAAAGGTGTAAGTGAATGTACTACGTATTTTATTCCTTTTTCAAAAAACAGAACATATTTTGGATACGTCTTTTAATTGGTTTTCAGGATATGTTCACTATAAAAATATAAATTACCATAAAACATGTTTTTAAGAGAAATTCATAATGAAATAAATTTAGATCATATCAGTGCAGAAAAGTGCACTATTTAAGACCGAAAGGCTGTCGAAAGAGAGGAATCGTTTGCAGATATCTTCTCGGAAATTACAGAATGGATGTGAATTTTTGCAGGAAAATTTTATGGTCTGATGAAAACCGGTTTTCTAATAATGAGTAGTTTAATCATAGCATACATTATCATTGGCAACAGATAAATCAACATATTTTTCATGAAACGAGCTTTCTAGAACGATTTAGAGTGAATGTGTGGCTCGCGATATTAAGAACAAAAATAGGTCGCCCGTTCTTCTTTAACGAACATCTTACCGGTTCGTCGTATTTAAACTTTTTGTAAACCTTCTTATAAGATTTGTTGGACGACCTTCCCCTCGAGCTTATAAGAAATTTTGAATATTATTAGCAAGATGGTGCTCCTGCACAAGGAGATTGTTGCTGCACCAGATTTTTGAACTATTGGAAGCCAAGTCATTGGATTGTAAATAACAGTCCCATCAAGTGACCAGCACAGTCCCCGGATATAACCCCTATGGATTTCTCTATTTGGAGTTATGTGAAAAATCAGGTCCATCAGACCACACTACAGAATGCAGAGGAAGTTATACAGAAAATTCAAGTTGCTTGTCCAAAACTACCTCCTCGTATGTTAAAAAATATTAAAAAAAAGTTATAACAAATACTCGACAGTGTCTTTGTAATAACGGAGGTCACTTAGAATACTTATAATTAGTTAAAATTATAATGATAATGATTGTTGACGGGATTATAGTTATTTAGTTCTTCATTTGTTCTTTAAAGGACGTGTAGTTCCATATAAAATTAACGGTCGGATTATTACTTTTGTTAGTGTCGAAAAATTTATGAACTTACGCTTGATTGATAATTTATTTACCTACATAACATTTTTGAGCAACATGATAATTACATTTTTTGTTTAAAGCTCTAGGAGCGGCCTAGCTCAATGAAAAAAAAATAAAAATACCTTTTTTTAATTAAGCTAAAACGCTAAAAAATCCTATGGTATGATCATCATAAAGAGGTTACTTAGGACTTTGAAAAATTTGCCAAAAAATGTACATCTGTATTTAAAAAGCTTAAGTTGTCGTCATCTCAAAGATTAAGCAATATTTGAATTTTAGAAATTCATTGGTTTGCAGACATAAATAAACTATAAAATTTTTGTGTGAAAAATTTTACTGAAAAACCTTTAAATTTCGATTTATTTAGAACATTATGTTTGCGCAAATTTAGTAGTTTCAAACTTGGCAGCTAAAAATCATTTGGCAACATTGTTCAAACAACAGTTTTCGAAAGAGCATTAAATGTGGCGCATTTTTTCTAATTCAACCGACCCTGTAACTCTTACCGTTTAGGAGATAGCTGTGATAATACATCCGATTTAGAACACCCCGTATAAACATAAATGCACAGACTGTATTTTTTGAAGTTAAAAAATGTACTTTCTTTGAATGTTTAACCCTTCTTTTCACGGGTGAGGCCTATTAGCCCAAGTAGAAATTAAATTTAGCTATAAGTCTGAAGTTATTTAAACTAAACTGTTCATGTTCCAGGTACCTTTCATTTACCTAGTGACATAAGTTTACAGAAATTTTCATAAAAAAATATCAATCGGTTTTTGAGTTATCGCATGGTATGTCCCCACAGGCCTCACCAGTGCAAAGTGGTAAATTTTTTTATAGGCACATATTCAAAGGTTATGGTTAAATTATCATACCGTTCATCATATTTCGGCATAACAATCCAGTTATACATATGTGCAAAAAGCTGAAGATTATATCTTAAATCCTTGGGGCTGGAACTGGCGAAAGAAAATGTCGCTATCAGTGCAGCTAGCAAAAATTTGCCTAAAAGTATACGTCCAAATAAAAGAGGATATTGCAAATATTAAAAATTAAAAATATTAAAAAGGTGCACAACACCGTACTTTTGCAAATTTTGCAAAAGCTAGCTATGCACAGAGCACATTACCGCATCTTGTTTTGATTGCGAGATAGAATAATCGTTATTTTATTGGAGTATTTTGCGGTGTTAGATTTTTTGTCTGGAAAAAGTTTTCGTGTTCAATTTAAATTTGCCATAATATTAGATATATCTTTTTTCAAATGATGTATTTTATATGACCATTATGTTTCTTTTTTTCAATAATAATAACATTTAAAATATGTGACGCTAAAAATGTACATCAATAAGTGACATACAGTGCTTTCATTTCAAAATGAACCACCCTAAACAACTCTTGAATTATCTATTATTTTAAAATTTCCAAAAACACGTCAATTGAGATGTCGAGGGGGAAACTTTTTGAGCTTACGTCCAATCCCCTATCTTCATCCCCTTGAGCAGAGGGCGACTCACCCCTAAAATCTTAAATGGAATGGGGGCTCGAGTGATACCTCATTTTAAAGGGCATGCAAAGACCTTTCCATCTACGAAGTTTCAACTCATTCCAAAATGGCGGCCACTTGAATTTTGCGATTTTTACAACGGAAAAATTATTTTATCAAACGTTCAAAATGCGACCCTTTATTTTCAAGACAGTAATAAAGTCTATTTTCAAATTCTTTGCGAACATTAATGAAAGTTTGTCTGGTAATACCTTTGCATTCCAGTGTTATTCTGTTTTTCAGTTCTTGAATACTTTCAATTGGAGTTTTATACACTTTAGATTTTAAGTAACCCCAAAGGAAAAAGTCGAGGGGAGTAAGATCTGGAGATCTTGCTGGCCAATCTATTGCTCCTCGACGACCGATTCATTTTCTAGGAAACCGTTCATTAAGCCATTCTCTCACTGCTAAAGTATAATAAGGGGGAGCTCCATCCTGCCCATTTTATCCCTCCATCCCATGTTAAAATAGTACTAAGTAGTCCTAAAAACTAGTGTTTGTTGCTTTGATATCAAAAGAATACAAGGCATTTGGCATTTCTTTAGGGTTATTGTCTCGAAAATAACGGGTCGCCTTTTGAACATTTGATAAAATAATTTTTTCGTTGTAAAAATCGCAAAATTCAAGTGGCCGCCATTTTGGAATGAGTTGAAACTTCGTAGATGGAAAGGTCTTTGCATGCCCTTTAAAATGAGGTATCACTCGAGCCCCCATTCCATTTAAGATTTTAGGGGTGAGTCGCCCTCTGCTCAAGGGGATGAAGATAGGAGATTGGACGTAAGCTCAAAAAATTTCCCCTTCGACATCTCAATTGACGCGTTTTGGGAAATTTTAAAACAATAGATAATTCAAGAGTTGTTTAGGGTGGTTCGTTTTGAAATGAAAGCACTGTATAATTCAGGAACCGGATAAAAATATTCCTTTTTCAAATTAAGTTAAGACAAGTTAAAAAGTGGTAGAAATAATAGGTTTATATTGGTTTTTTTACATTTCAAAATTTTAACAAAACATATATATCGAACCGATCCATCCTGACAGGCCTCACCCGTGAAAACGTGTAAAAAATTACCCACCCGTGAAACGAAGGGTTAATGATATTATTAGTTTTTTTTAATATTCAATAATGCATAAAATAATGTATCCAATAATGTCTGATCAGTACTCGGGTCAATACCACTGTAAGGAGGAATAATGGCCAAATGTTGAACATGCGCTCGCGCGCCGCCACTGGCTGCGCCGCAGATACCGGTCACTACAGCAATCAATAGAAACCTGCTTTCCGAACCCTATTTGACAGTTCTAAACGGCACGTTATTTACCATTTTACCAAACGATTTCCTTTCATAATCTCGTCGTCGGGTACCTCATTGAGGCAGTCTAATTTTAAAACAGACCGACAAGTTCCGGCGATGCGAGCGGCAGCGGCACCGGGCAAACTCGTATGCTCTCGGTCTCGGCGTGTCTGTGGTTAGTTTCGCATACAAGGCCGGCGCGTACACTTAACCCTACTTCCATCGAAACAACAAAAATAATGTCGGGAATCGGCCAAAATATTCCTTCTTCGGCTGACGCGTGCCAGAACATTGTGCATACATTGATGTGTCATCGGCAAGGTGGTGAAAGTGAGGGATTCGCACGTCGGGCTATCGAATCCCTGGTGAAGAAGCTCAAGGAGAAACGGGATGAGTTGGATTCCCTTATCGTTGCCATAACGACGGGTGGCGCCCAGCCGAGTAAGTGCGTCACAATTCAACGAACTTTGGACGGGCGGCTACAGGTGGCGGCGAGAAAAGGATTTCCCCATGTGATATACGCGCGAATATGGAGATGGCCGGATCTCCACAAAAACGAACTCAAACACTTGAAACTGTGTACGTATGCGTTCGATTTGAAATGCGATCTCGTGTGTGTCAATCCGTATCATTACGAGCGAGTCGTGTCGCCCGGGTTGGATTTGTCCTCGCTGACACTGCATTCCGCGCCCACGAGGAGCAACGGGATCATGGATGTCGAGAGCGAAATGGGTAGGGAGCAGCGATCGTGGTTGTGGTGCAGATCAATAATATTAATATTACGTTATTGAAGTACGGCTGCGGAAAAAAGTATTTACACGCCGCTTCGTTTAGAACGTGACGCTTTCCAAAACCGAAGCTGTTAGCCGTACTTAACTATGCGCATACAGAAAATAAGTCTCACAGCCAGGTTTTTCAAATAATGCATAATTTACTAAGAAAACAAAAATGTGAAACGACAAAACTAAATTATGTTGAAACAAGTGCGAAATGCAATAGGAAAAAGGGTGACACATCACTTTAAGCCACTAGAGATTTAAGGGTTTTTTTTAAATGACTTATTTGATGTTCTAATACATGATTCTTTACAAAAAAATGCGGATTTTAAACTTTTATTGAAAAAAAATTTTTTTTTCTTTCACTAGTTTGTGCTATTTTTCAAGTTTAGCATTTATTTCCAATAGGTAAAGCGTCCTTCGGGGCCGTGGAGTGAATTGGGGTGTTGGGTGGGGTAAGGTAAGGCTAGGTAGGGTAAAGGTCAAGGCCAGAGTCAAAGGTAAGAGGAATCGCTCAAGTTAAATGGAAGAAGTGGGGGGTGTCCTTTAGGAAGACTAAGGTAAAGTAAGGTAAATGAGACCTATATTGATGCAGACCTCCTGCTTAGATTGAATTAGTTCAGGTTAGTTCAAGTCAACTCTTTTTTGTTTTGTTTTGCCAAACCCAGCACCCCAATTCACTCCACGGTCTTGAAGGACATTTTACCTGTTGGAAATAAATGCTAAACTCAAAAAATAGCACAAAATAGCGAAAGGAAAAACATTTTTTTTTGCAATAAAAGTCTAAAATTCGCATTTTTTTGTTAAAAATCACGTGCTACAACATCAAATAAGTCATTTAAAAAAAAAACCTTAAATCTCTAGTGGCTTAAAGTGATATAGACCCGAAAAAAGTATTTAGACAAATTCTACAAAGTATAACAAACAAATGTCCTAACATTTTGTCAGGTATCCTCGAGGCTTTATAACAGCTTCTAACCATCTAGGCATAGAATTAACTAAATTTTCAGCAACTTCTGGAGAGAAGCTCATCCATGCGTCCATTACCTCCCTTTTTAAATCGGTACGGTTGTATATAGGTTTTTTGCGAATTTTTCTGTCCAATTCTTCCCACAAATGTTCGATATCATTCACGTCAGGTGATTCAGGGGGTGTTTCCAATAGGTCTACTAATCACTTTACTACTTCAGGAAAAAGAAACAACTTGTAGCAACTTGTATACCGCGATCACTTAGAATCAGTTCTTACTTCGTTGAGGTAATAAAAAGTTGAAATTTTGTATAATGGCTCCAAAAACTGGGGAATTAATAAATGAAGGAAAAAATTTGGTTATTAAATTTTATAAAGACGGTAAATCTGCAAGAGAAATGGGGAAACTGATGGGTAGACACCATTCGACAGTGACATATACCATAAACAAATTCAAATTTTCAAACACAGTCCAAAATAGAAAAAGACCCTGCAGACCTTCAAAACTTAACGACAGAGATGAGCGCTTTATTGTCAGAACCATTAAGAAGAACCCATTTGAAAGTTCAACAATTATCGCCAGAAATTTGGAATCGACAACAGGGAAATCTGTAACATCAAGGATAGTCAGAAACAAATTGAAAAAGGAAGGGTTCAAAGCTTGTACTGCACGTCGTAAACCAATAATTAATAATATGAATAGAAAGAAGCGATTAGATTTTGCAAATGCTCATAAACACAAGTCAGATGAATTTTAAGAAACTATTATATTTTAGGACGAAAGTAAATTTAGCGTTTGAGGATCGGATGGACGAAAATTAGTTTGGAGAAAGAAAGGTACAGCTCTAAATAAGGAAAACCTTCAACCTACAGTCAAACATGGAAGAGGTGATGTGATGGTATGGGGATGTATGGCGGCAAATGACATTGGAAACCTTGTATTTATAGATGGTATTATGAACCAATACTTTTATTTAGACATTTTGAAGGACAATTTGCATCAAAGTGCCATTATATTGAATCTAGAAGGTCGTTATCAATTTCAACAAGATAACGATCCTAAGCATAAATCGCGATTAGTAAGGGAATGGCTTTTTTACAATACTCCCCATGTATTGGAAACATCCCCTCAACCACCTGACATGAATGTTATCGAACATTTGTGGGAAGAATTGGACAGAAAAATTCGCAAAAAACCTATAACACAACTTTACCGATTTAAAAAGGGAGTTAATAGACGCATGGAAGAGCATCTCTTCAGAAGTTACTAAAAATTTGGTTTATTCTATGCCTAGATGGTTAGAAGCTGTTATAAAGCCTCGAGGATACCCGACAAAATATTAGAACATTTGTTTGTTATTTGTTTGTTATACTTTGTAGAATTTGTCTAAATACTTTTTTCCTATTGCATTTCATACTTGTTTCAATATAATTTATTTTTGTCGTTTCACATTTTTGTTTTGTTAATAAATTATACTTTATTTAAAAAAACTGGCTATGAGATTTATTTTCTGTATACATATAGTTAAGTATAACTAATAGTTTCGGTTTTGAAAAGTGTTATATTCCAAATGAAGCGGTGTCGAAATATTTTTTCCGCAACTGCATGTGCATTATGAGTAGCAGAGCGGTTACAAAACTATAGAATCGCGAACGTGGAATCTTTTCGCCTTCGAAACTCTTCGGAGCAACATGAAACGACCCTGAAAGCGATAGGAGGAGGTTTCGCATGTAATGCTGGTTCCAATTTTCTCAAAAAATTCCTTTAAACTGCGACAAAACATAAAAGAGATTATTTTACTACGGCGACAAGTTGTTTCGCCTCGCGCGCTTGCGAGCTGGGCTCGAGGCACTACTTCACCCCACAGCACAAGGAAGTATACAGGGGAGCTGATACAATCCGTATATGGAAAACTATAGGTTTAATGTATTTTTGGAGGTTTTGTTTTGTGGAAGAAACTTGACATTGTAAAAATATTGTCAACCCGATCTGACTTCCGGTTAAACCGGAAACTGACCCTTACTTCATTGTTATAAATGGAATGTCGCTGTTTTTTTTTTAAGGAAAATGGGTTTTCTGTCGAAAATAAAGATAAGTTCCATAGTACTCTCCCCCCCCCCCGTTGGAAATAAGTGGTCGATTTAAAACATTTTTGGTTTAGAAACAAGTGTCCATTTTTGCAAAAAATATTTATTAGCGTTAAAATAAACATGAAATACTTAGGCTATTCCATTGCTAAACACTCCTACCAACCACATTTCACTCTTTGCTAATTTGATTTTTAGTTTCTTGAACAGGATTAATATCATATGGCAAGCTAAGTGGCAACTAGTCTTAACGAATCAAACAGTCCTTTCCCAAAGGAATATTTTGTAGTTACTACCGTCATTGATTAATCTCTTATGTTATTAGACAGATTTAGTTTTCAATTTGCTGGGATGACCAAATTTTTGTTCTCATCTACTATATTTTTTTTATAGTGGTATCTCAAACTTCAGACTTAAAAGTACAAAAATTGAATGTGTATTAACGGTAGAAGAGTTATAACATAATTTTGTTTACATTATATGTGCTGTTACATTTATGAAGTAAACAACAGCCACTAAAAAAAATTCAAAACCTATTAAGACAAACTTGATTTCTAAAAAAAAAAAGAAATTGAACACTTATTTCAGAATGGAGAAGTACGACATAGTACCAATTGTCAACTGTTTTTGATTTATTTTGATTTTTACGATATTTTTGATAGTTGTAAAGCTTTACTAAATCTCAACTTTTTACAAAACTATTTGAAAAGATATTAATTTTTTGAATTTAAAAATTCTAAATTTCAATAATTTTTTCAAAAAGGTCACATATTTTTCTTAATCCTTTGATTGTTTATAATCATTTGTTAATTTCTCAGTAATTTTAAATTTATTTCATAAATTTACATCAAATAGTTTTGCAGATAATTGAGTTTTAATGAAGCTCTTTAAGTGTCGAAAAAGTCGTAAAAATCAAAATAAATCAAAAACTCTTAAGAATCGGTACTACATTGTGTTGTGACATTTATGTTTATTTATAAAAAAAATATTTTCATTAAAAAAACTGTTGTTACATTTAAAAAACTAAAGTAAGGGTTAGTTTCTGGTTTAACCTAGTCATATCTGGTTGAAGATATTTTTACAATGTCAGGTTTTTTCCATAAAACAAAAATATAAACTTCAACAATATATTAAACTTGTATTTCTCTATATACGTATTGTGTCAGCTCCCAAAGGCGAATCCTGTACAGTGTGTCTAAGATACATTAAGTAGTCTAAGTTCAGCGTGAGGATGTCGTAAACGGTAATAGATAAATGCTTGGTTGAATTAAAAGAAAGTCGTGCATTCAAGGGAGTAGTTTCCCGATGCAAACAGATCTATAAAATTATTTTTGGTTTTTCAGTTATCTGGGAAAAATTTGAATTTTAGAATTCCTTTTTTTTCCTGAGTAGTGGAAAGAGATACACGAAAATTAAAACTATTTGTTCATTGCAGTTTTGCTTTATGTTGGTTGCACTTTCCTTTATCAAGAATGATAAACTTTTTTCTATTTTAAATACACTCCTAGCAAGTTTTTGCCAGATTTTTTGCACCATGGAACTACCCCTCCCATTTAACCAAGTCTGAATCTATTACTGTTCACAAGTTCTCCAATGCTGAATACCCTCATCTGGGACGCATTATATTGCATCGCACCTTAAAATCAATTTACATTTTTGCACCTTGGACGTGTCGTCTACAGTGAAATGTGTAAACATGTAACACATAACAACAAAGTGAAGATTTAAGGTGATCAATGAATAAGGTTTACCCATTTAAAGTGTATAAAATTGAAAAGTGCACATACAGTGCACCCTGGCAACCATTCACTTCAAAGAAGACTAATTTGCTATTTACTTTGATAATGTCTTTTCCATGGAAAGGCGAGAATATGGATATTTTTTCAGATGTGTATACGTGTAGAAATGAGGAGGCTACAAATCTATACTTAGTGAATTGAATTAACCTACTTTAACTGTGAAATATATAAAGACAAAAATAGTTTAAGAAACATAGTCTCAACTCCGTCGCCAGCATTTTGAATCCTACTGAAATGAATTCAACAAGAATTTAAATGTAAATCTTGATGTTGACACTCCACCTTTCATGTTGAAGCAAGCGTTTCATACTGGGTTTCACATTGACTACGATGATTCACGGAAGATACCCATGTGTTAAAGTATAAATTCGCCTTTAAGACAAATTTACACCTTTCCATTTGGGATGTGCGAATATTTGTGTTTACAATTAACTCAGGTAATTTAGACCCCCTAAATATGAACTTGTAGGCTTTGTTACTGATAAGTCTTGCGGCAATCATGAAATTTGCTGTTCCAAAGGCACTCATTATTTCTATGTATGTACACCTCTTAAAAATATCCATATCCTTGTCTTTTAACTAGGTAAAAAATATAATCCGTCGGTTTATAAATTAAATAAATAGGAGAGTTATGACTAGAGTGAGACAATTATTAGGTGGATTTCCGGCATTCAACAAGTTTCTACACCCTGTATGTGAAGACAGAACCGTTGATGAAAATGCCTAATAATTATATTTTTTTGAAAACTGCTTGAGAAGGTCTATCCAACGGCCTACAAAATTTGGTAAATTGCCGTTTAAAGAATTTGAAAGAGATATATTATAGTATGTCGTATTATATAGCAAACCTGCCCGCGGCCTCGGAGTTCCCAGAAAATTTTACTTTCGAAAGAGAATTTTGGTTTTTTAAACAGTAAAATAAAAAATTGATTGAGATATTTAATTAAATGTCCCTGTGTTCAATCTCTTACAAGTTAAAAAAGTATATTGAACACAACACGTGCGAACGTGGTTTTATCGCATTCGAATTCTGAACGAACTGAGCTTCGCGTTGCTAGTTCGTCCACAATTATTGAGTGTGCGGTAAAGTACCACTTTCCGCACTAGTTAACTATATGATTATTAAGAAATGAAAAAAAGAAGTAGCGCTAAAGAAATAAAAAATATCTGAGTATTTGATGAGAAGTAAAGAGGGAGAGTGGGAGAAAAATAAATACTGCGTATAACAATCCCAGAAGGGAGACCTTTGCGTTAGTTGTTTGCCCGTAACGAGCATACATCTAAATTCAATCAAGCCTGCGGAATGGAAGGCACTGGATTCTTAAAATGTATCCGCTATTACCCATTATTTAAGTAAAAGTGTCTTCGAGGCGCATTGAGTCGTAAAGATTTTACTACACTCTAACTTTAATTAAACTTACTGACGACAACAAAGTTAACAATTGCACTATTATGGAAGATATTGCATCTATTTAACACGTGCGAAAGCGTCAGCATTTACCTAAACATGCATAAAGACTGAGAGGAAGATACACAAGGTAAGTAAGGAAAGTGTGACTATAAGCAGTAGGGATTATTGTATGATAAAATGCTCTAGTCGTGTGCTGGCGAGGGAGAAATACTAAAAGGAACATGAAAACACGAAAAAAACCAAAGATACAAATGAAGTAGACAGAAAAACAGACATAAATTTGCTAAAAAGGAAGTGCATAAAATACTTTTCAAGGTGTCTTTGTAATAATACATCCAAATCAATAAAATCGTACCTAGCCGAATTCCACGTGATTGAACAATTAAGCAGGTTTCTATCAAAGCTGAACTCTCAAAAAGGCCCTTGTCACTGAACAAACATTTAAAAGGGTCGAGTTTTTCTTTCACCTTTATCACAATTTTTCCGATTGTTCACCTACTATAGGAATTTTCAGATTGCAATTTTAAGCTCTTCAATTTCATTCGATTCCACAATCTTCTCTTTCAATATTAACTATGCATAGCTATTAAAGAAAGTATGTAACTGCTTAAGTCTGACGGTGTCAATTCAGGAAGTTCTTCCGGACATTTACTCGTATATGTATCCTAATGTATTCAGAATTTCCAAATGAATAATTATATGAAAAAAAATTAAAGATAAATTATTGGTATAAACCTTATGTAATAAATTCAAATTATTCGGGAATTGCTCATGGTGGTACAAAATTTTAAACGTTCCTTTAACATGTAATTCACGTTTTTTTTGTCAAAATTGTTTGGATCTTCACGATTTGAAGCACCGAGGGTTAAAACGACGTAAGTGTTTGGCAGTGCCCCCACTGCTAAAAGTGAATGTTTAAGTGGCAATAAGAAAGTTCATGAGAAAGTTGAAATAAAGATATTGAAATAAAGAAAGTCTATTGATCAGCTTTGTGGTTCCATTGAAATTATCTATCAGATAGTTTCCTCCAGTCCATTGTTCTGGTGGCTCTTAGGAGAATAGCTACTAAATACTTAGTCTTGTACAGTTGTTGTTATTTGATTGGTTGCAAAAACCTTTCAACTTAACTTGCATTTTTCACCAAAACTCGATTTTTGATATGGTTAATGGAAAATTAGTTAATGGGAATCAATTTGAAATGAAGACACTGTAAATATCTACATTTAAATTTTAAATTACTAAGCTGAGAATTATGCTTTTACAGATAATCCTAAGATAATTTAATGTGTGTCAATTATTAAAGAATCCTATTGCGGCTAAAACCATTGTTTGTTCCTGAGAAGAACTATTATTAGGTTTGTGACGAGCATGATAACGCAAGTTAATGGTCAGTCATATGAATTGAATGTTTTATACAATTTTACGAAATTAAGAACGGCCCCATAATCTCCAAATTCCAGAACTCACCATGCTTCCACCGGTTAAGATACCTATAGAGATGGCGGCAGATTTATACCTCCACGTTCTAAAAGTAGTTCCAGCAGGCTACTGCATAGTACGAGTTTATCCATTGAATTATTTATAATTCCAAACTTAGGACACATTAGATTATATTTTAACTGATTTTTATGCGAATAGCTCAACGTTATAGTGAGTCCTGGATCCAAGTGACCGCTATAATGGAAAAAGCAAGGTGCACAGCTTCGTACTCTTTTATATAGGTAGTCATAACATTTTACTAAAAAGAGTATCACGAAACCAATTAATAATTGAAAGGTTAAAACGCGCCAGCGAAGTAAACGGGATAAAAGAGGTGAAATTGAAATCAAAGAAATTGCACTAGCCCCAATCATTAGCACTGGAGATTATTCTTTCGCGTTGAGAATCGTTACAGATAGCCAGACCATTACCGGTTTTGTGCCTGTTGGCTCTCATCAGACAGCCGTAGATAAATAGCGTTAGGTATCTTGCCGTTGAGAGTGAAACGACTACTCCGAGGTCTAATTACTGTGCCGACATTGGACTGCACTGTTTTTCTCGTCATCGAAAAACTTACTTGAACCAGCTGAGATACGTTTCTGTGGACTTAGCAAACAAAACTTGATTAAGTAATGATGAGTTACCGACTTATCTGGGACCTCATAGCTTATGAGCAATATTGTTTATAGCGAGGTTTATATGCACCTATAACGAGGAGAGACGCTGTGAGAATCTGCCATATTGCAAATAAAGTCACCAAATTGTATTGTGGAAAAGGACAAGAAAAATTAACTATTGTTATCAGTTTCTTTATTGCTCCATAAGCATACTGAAGAGATATGATTTGCGAAGGCAATACTGCTAATACATTATGTATTCAGTACGATCCTAGTGGTTGAAATATTTCTGCATTATAAAAGGAAAGAAATCTCTATACCGAAATTAAAATTCTTGTAGTCACTATATTAAAATAATTCTAAGGAGACCAGTAATAAGATCCAATCAATATACTGTGTACCTACCTATACACTGTATTTATTTAACATAAGTTAAAAAAGCAAGAAGAATAGTCACATTACTATGCAGTAAAATGAACATCCTTTGCAATATACTGAAGCACAGTTACCACAAAGGGCAATTGAGAAGTAATCTTCAGAAATCTATTGAAAAGAACTAAATAAATTTACTCAAAACCGAAATCATTTGAGGAATTTGGATGAGAGTTTATGTCGGAGTCGACAAATATACGTCGAAGCCGGAGAAGAGCAGGCAAAAGAAATTTTAATTGGTTATTATTTACTCATAGCTCTGAATCATTAAATCGCTTATTGTTTATAGTTTTAGTTTGAATTTCGGTTTGAGTGCAGTCTATGCACGATTCACAATGGCCCTTTTAACTTGTCGCATACCTATTTTAAGAGCCTCTATAAAAGATTTCCATATCTAAGACATTACATTTTAGAAATGAGAGTGATGAGAGAACTTTCTTTTCCATTATAAGTAATCTTCTCCTTCTTAACGGAATTTCGGTCATTAATACATTCTTTTTTACTTTCAAATCTTCAATGTATTCAATGTCTTCATTATTAAGTTAAAATATAGCGAAATATTCTGTTTAGCCATTGGTCAAACTATCCAACATCACCATCCTGGCCACCATTCCCAACATCACGTAATGAATCAGCAACCTGCAGCAGCTGATGTATTTGGCATACGCATGCAGGCTATTCCATTACTGAAAGAAGAACCACTTCTACCTCCAGATCAACCTCCCGATCTCAACTGGACTCAACCCAACCATCAACTCCACATGTCACCACCGCATCAACCTTCAAATAGAGTTACAACACATCATCAAGTAAGTGTGTATTATGTAACGGAAATAATTCATTTTTCTTCATGAATATGCAGATATTTAGTTTTTTATCTTTTTCCTTCTTGTTTAGCCTGCGGGTATCTCTCCTGTCGAACAGCGAAATATGCACTATTTTAATAGTCCTCCTGAACGTAGTACACAGAATCTCTTAGAAGGGACGCAAGCTCCAGCAAATCTGATCCCTCAACCTCAAGGACCTCTGCAGAATATGTCTGAAAACCCAAATGGTCCCATCAAGAACAATGTTTATCCAGGTAATAACTGGGAGCAGCAGATGAATATGCAGACTGACTCTAGTAACATTGGTAAGTTGATGGAGAATTGATTGGTGAAGTATGAAATTGATTTATTTTGGTATTTTAGGGATGCTGTCTAAACAAGCGCTTCCTGAGTATTGGTGCTCAATAGCATATTTTGAATTAGACACTCAGGTAGGCGAAACTTTTAAAGTTTTGTCTCAGATTCCTACGGTCTCTGTAGATGGCTATGTGGATCCAAGCAGGGGGAACAGGTTTTGTTTAGGTGGCAACATGTTCTTCTAGATATTTGTTTCGATTACATGATAGCTCTTTCAGGTGCACTTAGTAACGTCCATCGAACAGAGCAGAGTGAGAAATCAAGGCTCCATATAGGAAGGGGCGTGGAACTTACACTTAAAGGCGAAGGAGATGTCTGGCTTCGTTGTTTAAGTGATCATTCTCTGTTTGTGCAAAGCTACTACTTGGACAGGGAAAATGGGCGGCAACCTGGAGAGGCTGTGCATAAAATATTTCCAGGGGCTAATATTAAAGTAAAGATTCGAACATGGAATCAAGATTGTCAATAATTGATGTTTTGGCAGGTTTTTGATCTTCGTCAGTGTCACCAACAAATGACAGTACAAGCAGCGCATGCGCAGGCGGCAGCAGCTGCACAAGCTGCTGCCGTAGCTGGTCATATTCCAGGACCTCATGCAGTTGGAGGTATTGCACCGGCGGTAAGCTTGTCGGCAGCTGCAGGAATTGGGGTATGTATTTCAGAACTTCAAGGAGAAATATATAAGCTTTTAATAAGCTTTAGTAAGAATCTAACTTACATTAACACGAATTAGAGGATAATATCTATACCTTGTTAGTTTTATGTTAAGTAGACCATTCTTCGCCGCTTTCTATTCTAAGCGTTCTTACCTTGATTCTTGCTCATAAATTTATTTTAATAGATGATTGAGGTATTTCAGAGGTATTTAATTTTGTGAAACAGCACATCAAATGTATGTAGCTTGTTCATTTATGGCCGAGCGAGCCTGCCAGCGAGTTCAGGCTCGCCCATAAATTGATTTGTCTCATAAAACTTTGCATTATGTACTTATTACATAAATAACTACCACTAAACTGCTTGCCTTTACTAATGCGTTAAATCTTCAGCAAGAAATCTGATAGACGTGTTCAATCAAGTTAATCAATAGGGTGGAACACTTGTATTGAATTTCCATCAAGTGTCAAGCTACTTGCATTAATCTTGATATCAATTCAAGCACTAGTCATTATAAGTAAAGTCAAGTGATTATTTTTCAAATGATTTCATTTTCAAACTAAGTGTATTATATATTATTTTTTCAAATCAAATATATTCTAAAAATATCAAACTACTTGACTTGATGAAGTCCTACTGAATACACTTTGTCAATACTCCTAAGAAATTTATTTGTGATTCCTAACTTCTATAAATAGAAGCAGCCCCAGAAGTTTTAGCTTCAAGTCAACTTGGTTTTTATATAGTTTTGAGTTTATACATACAGTTGCATGAGGGTTCGGGGTTTATTTTTTCTATGCATAGCAGCTTATCATTGGCAGAACCAAAAAACAAATAATTTTAATTCTTCAATAGGTGGATGACTTAAGAAGGCTGTGTATCCTCCGCCTAAGCTTTGTTAAGGGTTGGGGTAGGGACTACCCCAGAAAGAAAATCAAAGAAACACCTTGTTGGATCGAAGTCCACCTACATAGGGCTCTTCAACTTTTGGATGAAGTCTTGCACAAAATGCCTGCTGAAGTGCCCTACAGTGGAAAGTAATTTGATGATATAAGCTATAGATGTGTTGCTGTAGATGTTGCAGCAATCCTTTCTTTGACTTATTAGTAAGTCACAGTCACATCTTCGGGTTCCTTACTTAGTGAATGATTAAGAGTAGTTAATATTTCTACTACTTTTAATTTGCTAAGTATTTGGTATTTCGGCTCTAAGAAACATGCAGTAAGCATCCTACATCATTGGTGCCATAGCGTTTTGGGTTTTATGCTCGAAGTGGAATATTACAAACAACCATCTCAGGAACTGCAAATGTCTCAATTTTTCTACAAAAAGACATAGTTTTGTATATTAGAACGATGATATATGCGTAATTAGTTTTGTAAACATCACAGCTCTCTATTAACCGATTTTTTAATAAGGACTCTTATTTGTTTTTAATGTGTTTAAGGCTCAATGAATTTTGTTTGTTATTGTCCCTTTTTGCAGAAATTGAAGTTTTTGGTGCATGACAGTGTTAACTCCTATTTTAACTTTAAGAAATTAAGCTTTGAGACGTCAAAAATCAATTATGGCAATTATCTGATAAGACTCTATTACATGATTTCATAAAAACCTTTCAGTCATTTCATCCATACCAAGTTTTCTTAATTGTGATTAGAAATATGTCTTCACTATGATACCAATAGAAACATAAGAAATATCAAATTAAAATCCATGCGGTATGAATTTGGAACTGAAGCAGCAAATTGAAAGTATGCAATAATCCAAATGCAGTTATAAAATCGAGTTAACATGTTATCTAATTGTAGTAGAGACTCCCGTATCCGAACTAATAGGGACACAAAAGTCTAACTAACCTGAACTAAACTGAATTAATAGGGACACAAAAGTGTACAGATAGTGGAATATTCGGGTAACAGAACAATTACTTTTTTTGCGTTAAACATCATTTATTTAAATATAAATGAACGAAATGAACAGTTTCTCTTAACATTTAAATGTCCAATATCTTTTTAGCCGCTTAATTACATACATTTTTTATTACAAGTAGTTACGTAGAATTACATTCCTGTTATGCTTCAAACCATTGAAGTTCTTTTTAAATGACTCAAATGCTTCAATATAAGAAGGTATATTCTCATCGTTACTTTCGTTTGGCCACGAAATGTGCGGATAACAGAACATACAGATAATAGAATGTTCGTATATTAGGATATTCGGATATTGGGTGTTTGGATACGAGAGTCTCTACTGTATTTGAGATTTGTTTTTCAATCACTTGTTAAGTTTTGCAAATTCCTTCAATATAATCATCTCTTTGGCCAATACAAATCCATCATAAATTTAACAATTGGTTGCAAAATTTATCTGAAGGCCTACAATAATAACAACAAATGACAATTAATGTTAGAATTAACATATAATGTTTGTATTTTTGTAAACGTTTAAGTTCTAAAGTAAAAATAAAGAAAAACTAATATCAAGTTTGTCTGTGGTACTAGGATTAAATCACAATATATATTAAAAATATCTAATTCTTATAATTATATAGGACCAATAAATGAAAGAAACTCTGTATACCCTCGTTGTTAGAGTTCTTTTATATCTTGACATGTTTTGTAAGTTTTGCTCCCAAAGATTGTTGACATAACTGTTTTTTTTTGGAATATGCGTTTTCTATATTGGATAGTTTAGATAACATATTACTCTGTAGTAGTTTTGTATATAGAAATAATTTTCTTTGACACTTAATTTTTAAAATTCTACAACGTACTTGAGTTTTAAATATACTATAGTTGTTTGCTAGCTGGTATTATTTTTCTCAGATACACATGGAAATTACTCAGTATTTTTCACAACAAAGGTAGATCTTTGAAGGACCTAAATTGCATATGTGAAATCAACTATTTAGTTTTATAGATATCTAATATACCTAAAATAAAAGAAAACATGTTAAAAATGTCCGGTTAGTACCTACTTCACGTTCATATATTTATAATTTTAAAATATTTATTTGGAATTAAAGTTGGGATGTGTTAAGTTATTTAGTTGCTGTAGTGCCCTCTGTGTGCCAGGAGTAAAATCATCTGTTTATGCAATATGACGTAGAAATTCGATTTTTCAGACTTTGCAGGATTTTATACCCGAAAAGTTTCCAGATGTTCCATTCTATTATACAAGCAAAATGTTTACAGAAGCTCATTTTAGATGGCCATCATAATTCTGCCATTTTCATTTTTATACTCGGTTTTCATCATTTTATGTTGTTTTTATGCATAAATTTAGTATTTTTTGCTCTCTTCTACCATTTCGATTTAGGAGTCTATATGTATATTGCCGAATAGGTTTCGTCTTAGAGATATTTGGAAATTTAAATAATTTTTTTTTTAGTATATAGTTCCAGAATAAATTTGGCGTTTTACATGACTATGAAAATCGCCTGATAAATATGATCACATTTAGGAAAATCTCGATATTTCAGACACTTTCGTTTGTGCTTCCCAAGGGAATTCATTCAATTTTTGATGAATTCGTTTACTAACGTAAGTTCACAGAAAAATGTTAACATTTTCTCAGTTTTTACGACCTCTAGGGAATTTAAAGAGTTTAGGCTGGCTCACGAAGTCTGTAGCTATACCTGTATACATTTTATCTTCTAGATCATTTTATCTTTTAGATCAGTTGCACTATTGTCTATTATAAGGCACTTGTGCTCTATTGCAAGGAAATACTGCCACATTTGTAAAACCAATTGTTTAAAGGAACTGTTGTGTTTTTACGAAGGCTCATTGTATCTATTTGAAGCAAGGAGGTGAAATGTGCAATTGGAAAATTTATCGACTAGCAACACACGTAAAATCCGATTTACACAGTATAATTTTACGGGGAGTCGAATTCGGGATATAAAAGTGAACAGGCGGAGGGCGCACATGGGAATACGGATGTGTCGGTATCATCGTAAAAGTAAGGTCTGGGTCTTCCTCAAAAATAAGTAAAATGTTGAATCTTGTGGAGGATTAAAATGCACATCTGGTGGATACCCAATCACCATGATAGGCCAGACCCCAATATTAAAAATAATCTGCAAGTAGCTTTCTACAAATTTGGTAGCATAAATCTCTTATTATGTGGCATATTACGTGCTCGTGAACATATTACTAACCGTAGGTTTTGCTTATCTATGGATTCTTCTAAACTCTCACAAATAGTTCACACTCAGTGTAATCTAATTTATAGAATTATTACTTAAAGAAAAACGAGCATAAGGCAATTTTCGCAGAATGATGTTTGGCCACGTTCTAAACCCACAAAATTAATTAAAATTTATTTTATTGTTTTTTAAATTACTGAATCTTCTATTCGAATTCTTTGCAATCCATTTTATGGGAATCTTGATAAACTAGTGTCTCAAATTTTTTTCTGGATGAATCCAAAATTGGTAGAATATGAGATAGCATTGTGTATCAAGTTCCAAGAAAACTACATCAAAAGCAGCTAATGTTGCATCACCTGCAATTCACCTCTAAAGTTTATATCTACCAGAATTGCAATTAGTCTTATGCAAGCCTGAAAGTTCATTCAGATGCTATAGTTTGATTTGCTGTTGCATCATGGATCTTCTCACTCAGGATTTATTGTCTTCCGAGATGTGCGAACCAAAGAATATCTACATTAAAGCCAAGATGTTCGATCACGGCTTAGGCTTGGTTCACCTAAGCCGGACCCTCGTAAATTTTAACGTTCATAAACATACATAGCTATTTCAATAACAGGAATCTGACTGAATTCCGTATGGTTTTTGGCAACATACAAGGGTCGGGTTTAATAGGAACAAGAATAAGCCATGCTTCAACAAGTCGGTCTTAACATGGGATATACATACAGGGTATCCCAGCGAAAACGAAACAGAGTAATTTTAAGGTATATGCCGATTGAAAATGAAAAGTCGCTGAAACACGTAAAGTAAGTTGGGAAGGGGAAATATTTTGCGTATCTTTAATTACCTTGTTCAACCACTACTCAGAGGTGATTTCAACCTTAAAAATTTTAAATAGAATTATTCATCAAGCGGTACCTCTTTTAAAGGTCTTTAAAATCTCTTTTCAAAACATTTTAATTTTTCAAATTTGGACAAGGATTTTGCGAAATATTGCAACTTAAACTTAAATTTTGTTTACTTCAAAAACTGAACAAAAACTTAAGAAATTTTTAAAGAAACTAAAAAAATTTTCGCTGGAACACTTTGTATAAGGTCTTCCAGCAATCCTAACCACCATGAAATTAATTAAATTTGCATGATTGTTGAGACCTCACAATCACTGTCCTGTACTGAGAAACCTATTAGCCCTAAATCGGTAAAACAATACATTCTAAAATGGCTATGTCTATAATATATTATAGATACCACTCAGATTCAGATCCATTAACTTCCACGTAACGATCCACGATGTGACGTTTATCAGTAGATTATTTTTAGAGCAAAAAATATACAGTGTGTTCATTTAAAAATTTACCATCCCAATAAGTTTAGAATGAAAAGAGATACTGAAATGCAGTTTGATCTTAAATGTTGTAAAGCAAAACATCTTTGATAACAGCAGTGTTAATATTACGCACATCCCTTCACCCCCCAGCTAGTTCAACTTCAGATTCATAAATGACACTCTACCTCGATATGTATCTCACATTAAAGAGCATTTAAAATGCATTAATTTGATGTAAATAATTCTAAAATTGATAAAGTTGTGTTTGAAAAAATTTTTAATAACTAACTGCAACATTCTAATTCAATTTTTTAATATCAAACTCAATGTCTTGGGCAGAAATAGAAAATGTTTTTAAAAAAATTTCAAACTTAAAAATTAATGTATTAAGTGTTTAAATACCCCCCCATTATTTTCTAAACAAAGATATAATCTTTCGACCTGTTCTCGGAAGTTTCTTTTATAATCTTTCGACATGCTGTTATTTTTTAAATAATTAATATCTCGAGGAATTGTTTTGTAAACTACAGATTTAAGAAACCCCTAAAGGAAAAAATCAAGCGATGTTAAGTCAGGAGATCTTGCCGGCCGTTCTATTACAGCTCTCCTGCCAAACCACCACCGGTTTGCCATTTTTTGTTATTTGATACAGTTAACTTAATAAAATTCCTGTTCCCTGGGACACTTTCTTCAGTGATGTAGTTGCTTCGGCTGCGAAGTGTCCTAGCACTTTGATTTGAGCAGCTTATCTTAACACTCTGTGACTACTTCGTTTTACGTTCGCTACAGATCTAGTTATTCTAACTGTTTCCAATAGCTGAATGGCATAAATATGCGAAACATATTTGTCAAGATGTCTCTTATTGAATGCCGCCGCAGTTTCCTAAGGAGATTCATTGTTGGTACCAAGAATTAATACAATTTCGTCTGTTTCTTTTATGAAATAGGCCATTTTTATGAAACTAACATTTTAATAATAGTAATAAATTATTTGTAAGATTAAACAGTAATATTAAAATTTAACTGGGTTCTGGCAAGTTTGTTTATTCTGTTAAAAAATTGTTTTTTTAATTTTTCGGAAAAAACTATGAATTTTAGAATTATTTGTATCAAAATAATACATTTTAAAGGTCCTTTAATATGAGGTACAAATCGAAGTAGGATACCATATAAGAATCTGAAGTTGGGGTGGCTGCGAGTGAAAGAATGCGCGTAACATTAACATCGCTATTGCCAAAAATGTTACCCCTTACAACCGTTGAGATCCCCATAAACCTTTTTTCGTTCTGAACTTATTGGAATCGAAAGTTTTTAAATGAACATACTGTATATGGAAATGAAATCTCTTTGAAGATATCTGGAGCGTGCGAATGTCATCACCAACCCTATCCTCAGCCCCATTTCCAGCGTTTAAACTGAATTAATTGGACAAAACTACCCCCAAAAAACATCATCCTCGTAATCACTACTTGTTTCCAGCTTACCAGGCTATTTTCCCTCGAACACGGGGCAAAAATCCCTTGACTTTTATTTAACCCAGTTTGAAGTGGTAGTTTGAATAAATTGGAAAGGCAAATACACTGCAATATTGCTCGCAATGCAAATTTGCGTTCGACTGAATAAGAGGCTCTATAATATGGCTTCTGATGTAAACAGAACGGAAACTGGCGGGCATGTAACCATGTTTTATTTTTCAGAATTGTGGGTTCGTGTGGAGTAAGCCTGGAAGCCCTTTTGTTTCGATTGTTTCAAGTTTGGAAGCCCAACTTTGGACTCGATAGATGTATAGTTCATTACATTTTATTTAAAGCTAAGCCCTATTTCTGATTAATCCAAACAATACTGACCAACCACCCGAAAAGATCAATCAGGAAATCATAATCCAGACACATTCGTGGTAAACATCCCTAGTTTGCTTTAATCATCCATAATGTCGGTTTAGGACGTGAAATCTTGTGGTGTTAAACTAGATGCAGGATTTGGGCTCAGGGGGTGTTAAACCGCGGGCTTAATGGAATATTTATAGCTGGAATAGAGAGCAGAATCGTGGGAATATAGTGTACTACGGGACTGCAAATCTAGTCCTGCAACTCGCAAGATTAAATATGAATTAAAATCTAATCAACAATTATTGTCCATGGAATTGTTCCAGTGAGAGAATGAGTAGTATAGGTACAAAGAGGAGTAAATGCTTCTGATTATGTAGGGTCTGCTAAAAATAATGAGATCCCTTCAAATAAATTTTAACTAAAATATCACAAATTTGGGACATATGGGTAGATTGTTGAAATTGATTGTTTAAATAAAAATAAAAGGTAATTTCGGGGTTTCTTCAAGTAAAAATTCTCTCCAAATATACTCAAGCTCTGATTGATTCTCGTCTATCGAACAAATCGAAATCAATTATTTTCATCACTCCGAAAGGTTTCAGTAATTTCTATGCGTATTTTTTTTTACAATCAAATCGCATTTCAAGTGTGAATCCAATGCGATATCGGAATACCTCTGTTGTTTCGGTTTCTTTAAAAGAAATGTGGTAGAAAATATGCAGTAAAGATACACGAACCGTAGGGAAGGATGAGGATGTGAACAGGTGGAAAACGAAATACGAAAATATTTTCCTGGGAAATCAAACGGCGCGGGAAGAACAATAAAAAAAATATATAGGGATACATAGAGATTACGAGGAGAGCCCTAGAAGTACTCGAACAAAAACTTTTAAAAAAATTCAAAAATATTACATTACTTCTCAATATAGTTTTATTTGAGATTGATTCACTTTTCTCAACAATGTTTTATTGGCTTCTGTACTTTGTTTATAGCAAAAATCTTCGAATGTTTCAAAAAAGACATCAAACTCGAACTCTATTTCTTCATTATTAGCAAATCTCTTTCCACCGAATCATTTTTTCAAATTTGGAGATAGAAAATAATCTGAGGGGGCTAAATCTAGCGAATAGGGTGGGTAAGGAAAAAATTCGAAAGCAAGTTGGTTGATTTTGGCCATCGCTATGACAAAAGTGTGGACTGGTGCATTGTTTCGATGAAATAAGACTTCCTTTTCGTTAAATGCGGTCGTTTTTTCCTAATTTCTTCGCTCAAACACTGCAATTTTGTATAATATTCTCCGTTTATTGTTTTTCTTTTAGGGAGTCAATAAAAATGATCCCATCTACATCCCAGAAAAAGACACTATCACCTTTCCTGCCGATGGAACGGTTTTCGTTTCTTTTGGAGCCGATTCTCCCATTTGAATCCATTGTTTTGAGTGCCCTTTCGTCTCAGATGTGGAAAGATGGATTCAGGTTTCATCCATGGTTATAAATCAACGTAAAAACTCAACTTTATTGCTGCAAAATTTTGCTAAATACTCCCTTTTTGTTCAATTGTGAATAATCGCGGCAACCATCTTGCGTACAGCTTTTTCTTATCCAATTGTTCGGTTAAAATGCGATGTTCAGTGCTTTTTGAAATGCCTATTATGTCTGCTAACTCGCGCAATTTTAACTGACGGTCTTGCAGTACAGTTTTGTGGATTATGACCACAATTTCTGGAGTGGTCACCTCATTGAGTCGATTACTGATGTGTTGGTTTTGGCAACTCCTACGACCGTATTTAAACCTTGCCATCGGATATTTTACATATGTTAACGAAGGACCAGGTTCTCCTAAAATAGAATCTAATTCCGCTTTGATGTTGAATGGACTAAGACCTTTCAAATGAAAGTATTGAATCACGTATTGATGACCAATTTTTTCCATGTTCACAAAATCTCTAAACGCGTTCGCTAAAAACGGCTGCAAAACAAACGCATACTTTAGACATAAATTTTTTAAGGTTAGGTCTTTGTAATATAAGCAAATTTTTAACAAAAAAATTGTCATCTATATATTAAGTCAGGTACTTCTGGGATTATCCTCGTATATTACATAGTAAAGAAATATATGAGATAGCGAGTGACAACAGGTTTAAAAAAACTTTAAATAATGGACAAATAATTTCGGAATGAAAGAAATAATGACAAATTAAATTAGGACTAAAAATAACACATTTGAAAGTCATCACAAGAAAGCTTGAAATTGATAAAACATTAAAAAATGAAGACATTGACCATAAAAGAAATAAGGCTGTGGTCAAAGATAAAAGTGAAAGTCGGTATGAGAAAAAATACTATAATACAATAAGGTAAAGCATACCACAAAAGTAATAGTGAAAGAGAAATTAATCTGGATATCACAAAGAATGAGGTAAGACAGGAGACATTTCATAAAGTGCATAAAAATAAAAAAATGAAAGAGTGAAAATGAGAAATATCGACATTTTTAGGAGGACAAATTGAGAATGAGTGCGAGAATCTAACGGACAGGAGCTAGTAAGAGCGAAAATAATTAGAAATACGGAATAAGAAAAGTCATAAAAAACTAAATTGAGAATATTTAGCATGGCAAAATGTGAATTAAAGAAGAAACGAGAAGTTAAATTAGGACTGCGAACTAAAGTAAAGGACCACAGTGAAAATAAGTTGAAAATTGGCTCGAATGGGATTAATGGTGAGGAATAATACTGAGACTATTTTAGGAGCACAAAATAAAACAAATATAGATGGAGAAAAAGAGAGATTATAATAAGATTAGAACCAACAGATATGAGGTAGTGAGAACGAAAGGAACTTAAGCTAGACAAGACTGATAAAAATTTTAAATAGTGATTATTAGAAGTATATCAAAATTAATGAGGAATTTAAAAGCGAATAAGAGAAAAGATTTAATTATTGTTAGAAACTAATACTCAGATCAAAGTCGAACTCACTAAAACGACATTCGGTTGGAAATTAGAAAGAATGAGTTCATATCAATAGGATAGTCTCAGGATATAAAGCACCTACTTCAAGGACATCTTTTCACGTGGATGCATAATTGCACTAACTAAATTAAATTCTCATATTCAAATTACTCCATGAAAATCTTACTAATTTACAACACTACTTAATACCCAAAGCGTTGTAATACGAGCAAACAATCAATATAACTTCCTTGCAAATCTGAATAGTTTGTACATAACTTAATGTAACTTTAACGTATTAAATTGCTGCAAATAGAAATTAATCGCTATGTGTTTACTGTTTGTTAAAATAAATTTTTGATAAAAGAATAAAATTCGAAACTTTTGTAAAGAACTTCAAAAAGACTGAAATAATTAGATTTTTATTTGCACTAGCAGCGCAGAAATTATCTTCAAATCAGCAGAAACCAATACCCATGCCTGATCAAAAGCTTTCTTAAGCAGGTTTACGCCGCATTAGTTTCACTGTTTCAGAGGGTCGTTGAAAACCTTTTGTGAAGCGAACTGTGTAAACGCAGCTAATTCACGTAAAATCGTCACAGGACAGTTTTTCAGTTGCCCTTTAGTCACGCTTTCTGGAGGAAATTGAATAAGGCACGCGAAGGGATTAAGTATCTAAAACGTGGAATTTCCGGCTGAAACTAAATTCAGCCCAAACTAAATTCAGCCGAAACTAAATTCATCCCTATAATTTAACTAGAGACCTTCTTTGAGTCGTTTATGGCTTCCACTTGAGTTGAGAATATGTTCCAACAAATTTCGCTCTAGTAATGAAAGAGGAGACTCTAGAGATGAAACAAGTCGAGAATTATTACCTGCTATTCACATTATACAGTGTGGACATAAAGTGTGGATCATATTAAATAAAATCTATACAGATGAAAGAAAAAAATTGCTCGGACACGGCAATCTTAATTTGTAAATATGCAAATTTTGATATAACAAGATTTCTCATGACTTCATTATTATCGTAGATATGATGTTATATCCTGTTTTTCTAAATTGCATCCCAATTTTTGATATCACTATTTAAAGATTTAGCAATTTTGCATACAGGACAATTAAATTTAAAATTGGTTCCATAACAATTTTTTTTAAGAAAAAAAAAATTATCCACTTCAACAAAGCAATTCAACTGGGATGTAAAAAATATAAGAGAAACAGAAAAAAGTTAGAGTAAGTGATCAAACTGGTCACCATTTATTTGCTGACAATGAGCAAGGCGATTTTCAAATTCTTTTGTAACGTTAATTAACACTTGAGGAGTGATTAGTCTGATTTCTTCCTTTATTCTAATCTTCAAATCTTCAATTTTATTTGATCGGTTGGTGTAAACTTTAGATTTTAGATAGCTCCATAAAAAGAAATCGAGCGTAGTTAGGTCGGAAGACCTGACAAGCAATTCAATTGGTCCTTTCCCGCCAATCCATTTTTTTGGGAAAATGGTATTTGAATAATTTCGAATAGTTTGTGAATAATATGCCTGTGCACCGTCCTGCCAAAACCATAGAACATTATCCGACATAAGGAGATACTCCGCATTTGGATAACGCTAAGCAATTATTAGTATTATGTTTAGTTGCAGTAGTTCTAAATAATTCGCACCATTTAATGCACGTTCGCTATAAATATCCCTATGACTGAAGTACCGACAATCTGCCCATACGTTTATCTTCTGTGGGGGTTGGATATGCGCTTCCACCATCCAGTGCAGGGATTTTCAGGTGCTCATTATCTGCAGTTATTCATATTGAGAGAACCATTCAAACAGAAAGTTGCTTCGTCTGACAAAATTATGCGACTTGAAAACTACAGATCATTATGGCATCGTTTCATCATTGTTTAACAAAATTCAACTCTTCGGTCAAAATCATCCTCCTTAAGCTCTTGTACCAAATGAACGTTGTATGGATGCCATTTATTTTGTTTTAGGGATTTGGAAACCGAAGAGTGACTTATTCCTTGATGCAATGCGATCTGATGGTTTAATAAAAACGGATTTCCTTTTACTGTTAGTAAAACACCCTATTTTTTTTTCTGAAATTGCTGGACGATTTGATTTAAACCGATCTTTTACATAACCCAAATTCTTAAATTTGCAATTAATCTTACTGGTGCTTGATCTCGTAATAGGCCGATCAGAGTACTTATTGATAAACAATTTACAATCTTCTCCTTGTGTCCGGGTCTTATTATACTAAATATTATCTCCATAACCGATAATAATTGGAATTCCGATTCTTTGGGTTTCATTTAAATGCACCATTTTAGTTTGTAATACAATCAAAATACTACAATTAAAGTCTGTCGACTATCAAATTTGAGATTTATTACGATAGTAACATATCAACTTGTTTGCTCTTAGAAAAATTGTTAGAAAAGATTCAAAATAAAAATGAGCAAAATACCGATACGTCTATACGTCTCAGTTATAATGCTTTGTTGAAGTGGATAATAGAATTTTTTTTCTTAAAAAAATTGTCATGCAACCGATTTGAAATTTAATCATCCCGTATGCAGAATTACTAAATCTTTCAAATGGTGATAGCAAAAATTGGTGTTGCAATTGAAAAAACAGGGTATGACGTCATATTTACGACATTAATGACGTCATGAGAAATCTTTTTATTTCAAAATTTGCGCATTTATAAATTAAGGTTGACGTGTCCGACTATTTTTTTTTCTTTCATCTATATAAATTTCATTTAATATGTTCCATACTTTAAGTTCATACTGTATAAGTGAAAGTATCAATCAACTTATTGAAAACTTATTGGCTAAATTTGAAAGTTTTTGCCTCACAGCATTATTTTTAACTTACAAAATATTGAAAATTGAGATTTTGGCGCCCAGGGACTTTCATTTTCTTTATACGAGCTTATACGTGTCACTAAGGCCATTAATTTGAGTGATTTTTCATGAATTTCATATTTTTTTATTTTTGTGTTAGAATTTTAAGGCTCAATGAACTAATATAAATCGTATACATCGATGTTGGCTAGTGTACAGATTTATAAAGCTAATCGGTAAGATTAACTTGAGATCTGTTTTTAAAACGATTTCACCACTCGTTCCCGAGATATTGGCGCTTCAAACGTGAAAATTTGCTAATAGTAGGTGCTATGCTTTTAGCGAATAGGGTTGAGTGTGGGTTTTTACAACAGAAGCATCTGGAAACTGTACTTATTTATTTATGTTTTCGGTATTTCATCCGCTTTTAGTGTTGTGCATCAAAAAATCGGTTTTCTCGCAAATTACTTTTATGTGGTTTGCAGCGTTATTTGTAAATTTTAAGCTTTTTAGAATTATCGGAAGGCTTTTAAAAATGTGTACTGACTGCGAATTTTGGGAGATTTATGAGGATTGAATATTCTTCGTTTTTCTTGTATTTTTTCTATTTTTAAGAAGACCTCTAGAGTCTTCAGTTATGTCTATAACTGCACATTTTTAAGGTATTTTGGACATTTGAAAAACTAAAAATACATTAAGATTAGTAAAAACTGTTGCTTTTGCTATTATCAAAATGTTTTCCCATTTTAAAAAACTTTATTTTTCCAAGTATTCAAAACAGAATTCTCTTTAATTGTATACAAGACTGTTTTCTTTTGATTTTTATTGAAATAGCCAAGGATGTGACTGTTTCATAAAATTACAAATAATCACAAATCTTCTGAAGCCTTCACAATATCAAAAAGTCGCTCTAAACTATGAATATATTTTCAAAAACTTGTTTTAAAAAATTTCAATATACAAGTAAAACGGAAAGACCTTTACACATAGAGGTAACAATGGGTAGCATTTGTAACTGCGACATGTTTTCAGAAATTTTCTAAGTTAAATACTCTATCTCCAACGTTAATAACGTACCCCATCAGGCTAGAACGGTCACAAAAAGTTGAGAGTTTGCGGATAGTTAATTCCCTGCTTTACGATATATTTCACTTACAAGAAACATAGTTCAAGAAAGTGTACACTGCATATTGTTACGGTTTCGACTAATCTTAGGGAACTATGCCATTAAAATCACATGCTTACCAAATAAAAATTCATAAATAAATTCAAAAGCCTGCTGGACTTGGAATGAAATATTTCATCTAGTATATCAAGCTTTATAAAGAGGTAGGTAATAAAGTTTCTTGCATGCCTGTTCTGGATCCTGGTTTATTTGACCGATTTACCATCGTTACTCCATAAAATGGTAAAGGTCCGCCAATAAACCCATCTATCTTTACCTTGAAGGTCGTCGATTGTAAAGCCGAGTTCATTGGAGTGCAATGTTAGGCTATAACCATAATGACTCTTTCTCTGCCTTTTCCTTGATAAATTGCTAACCTTCATACCTCCAGGGTATCTCATGGCATTTATTTCAATAACATATCCCCTTTTTTTCTCACAAAAATTCACAAATCTCCTGTCAGGAAAAATTGCTTTAATCATACCTGAAAGCTGGTAAACTAGCATTTTGTGGTTAATATTACGCCGTAAGCTTCGTTCTTGCGATCCTGCATCGAATGGACAATAGATCTTTGTTCTCAGCAGGTATTTAATTATAGGATGCAAGGTTTCTGCTTAGATATTAGCCCTTATTCAGTGCTACCTTTATTGTCTGGTAACCTTAAATCCCACCTCCCTCAATGGAGAATCCAACTTTCCATCGAGAAAATAAATCTTCGGGCCCTAGCGCCGCTTTTAACCCAATATTTAAATCTCGTTCCCTTTTACATGATTAAACCTGACATTATAAAAGGCGATCTACAAAAGTTAATATAATATATGTGTAATATTTCGTAAGTGAAAAAACATGTAAATTAAAAGCGACGTTGATAAATGTCTGGTCTGCGTTACAACGCACTTATTCTGCGTAAACGGCTTTTTTACATTGTTAGGAATCTAAATAAATTTGTACGTCAGTTTGGGTTACTTTAATACCTACCATAATATACTTTAATGATGAAAAACTACCGAGTTCCGTGTAATTTATTGTCTAGTAGTCTAGCGATATCAGTCTAAGAATAAGTTTTGTATATTACGACCTTCAGTGCAAACGATAAATCTTGTTGTCAATTTGAGGATAATTCTAGGACTTGTCTAGCCCTTCAAGGAATCCTAGCGACAGCAATCAAATTCGGTAATTCAAGTTGAAGTTCCTTCACATGGGGGGCGATCAAAAAGGTCCAGGACTAATGCTTAAAAACTTTATTTAAAAATATTAAAAATTATTCAACATTGTCTTCTTCAAAGTACTCCTCTTGGCAACGCATACACACTTCTCTCAACGTCGTTTCCACTGCTGGAGGGATCTTGCAAACTGTTTTTGTAGAATGCTGTTTAGCCCTTCCAGCGATTCTTCTTTAATGTTTTCAATCGAGTCAAATCTCTGCCCCTTCAAAGGTCTCTTGTATTTGGGAAACGAGAAAAGTCCGCGGGGGGCAGGTCTGGTGAGTAGGGAGGCTGAGGCATGGTAGTCATGCCGTGGTTTGGTGCAAAAATCGCGAATGAGCAATACAGAATGAACTGGTGCGTTGTCATGGTGCAGCACCCAATGTCTACCTCTTCCCAGCACCGATCTCTTCTTTCGCACAGTCTCACGCGAATCCCTCAGGGTTTGAAGGTAACGAAAACTATTAATTTTTTCACTTCGTGGAAGGAATTGGTAATACACCACACGTTTTTAATTGAAAAGAACAGTATCACTCAAACATTCATTCCCAAATCCCTCTTGAATCACTTGAAAAGTTTCGGTAAAAGTTTTATCCACTTTAATACAAAATTTAACACAAACACGTTGCTGTTCATTTAAATTCATCTTGAAAAATATCGAAAAATCGCCAAACACGCGAAACTCGTTCTACAAAATCAGCTGTAATTTCGCTACAAAATGAGCATTCGAAAAATACTAGTGCTTGAGTTGAGTTACGCTAAACAATGCTTCCAGCCGCATTGTGCTTCGTTGCGACATTTTCCCGCAATTCAAAAAGTCCTGGAATTTTCTGATTACCCCTCGTAGATCAAAAACTCTCTGACGTATAAAATATGCTCCATAATATACCATTATTACCGCACACGAACAAAGGTTATTTAGGGTAGTTTGTTTGAAAATTATGACTGTATACCATGGAGCACCGCCAACTTCAGTAAATGACCGAATGTGATAATCAATATTTGAGAAAATACCAGTAATTATTATTATTTGCTATTATTTAAGCCAGTCTCCAACTTTCAACCCATTCAATACACTGCCAATTCCAATCACAATCAGCAGCTGAGCCCCATTATAACCTTCCCCTACGTGACCATATCCATAAACAAATAAACCGATGGCAATCACACAGTAACAATGGGAAAACCGCCCATTCCGCATGCTATGTTAATACCTGGAAAATATCTCTTGAGGGTCGAGGCTTCTGGAATCATTACCAGCGACATTGCGAGCAAGTTAATCTGTATGTTGTAAACAGAGAGGGCAATATTGGCATTCGCGCTGGAAATGGACATCGGTGGTGGTTTTCTTTGCGGTTTGTGCTATCTGTGACCGGTCTATCCTCTGGATTACGGACGCTGAATTTCAATGAAGACCTGCAATTCGGCTGCGAATTGGATTGTTTGACCTACAACGAGAGCCGGATTAGTTGTCAGGGAGATTGTTTTTATTTGGATAGGTTGATATGTGGAAAAGAAAGGAAGTGACAGGCGGGCTTAGGTTGAGAAAGTGCTTTCTCTGCTACCATAAGGGAAAATTGAAGCTGCCACTTTACTTCAAGAGAAGGGAGCATAACGCATTCTTAAATGAACATTTAAGAGTAATTGTTGATGCATACCGCTATAAACTATATAGAATTGACCGAAAAGTTTTAACCTCTTATATCGTTCACCTGTAACTGAGCCATTTTCCAAACCACTATATTTTTGTAAACGGCGGTGCGTCTAATGGATGAAATATGTAGGGTCCCTCATATATATGGAATAATGGCAATAACTTTTTAAATAATTTTTTTACCAAAAAACGTTTCAAGTAAAAGTTACAAGGCTAATTTGCGATCACTTTTTGATGATCTTGAACTTTCTTCTTACCCCATAACACTCCAACGAAGTTCAACTTTGATTTTTCAAATTGTCACCCTCTATTCCCGGATTGTTTTATGGAATCTACATTTATTTACGTATACGGACATATCAAATTTTATTGGGGCCAGATGAGAAAAAAATCAAGAAAAATTTATTATTTATTTATTTAAATCGTTGCTTCTACAAGTAGAAGCGGGCTATCGACCTTTAGGCCTTTCTGCCCTTGAAGGTATTTATAAGTACATTTATACATATCCAATAAATTGCATTATGCAGTTTATTTATGAAAACGTTTTAATACGGTTATGTTGGGGAATTGGAAGCGGGAACGTTTTGTAAGTTTGGTAATGCATAGAGGGTTCAGTACGATCCAGTTGCAAGGTTTTTTTTCCATTTTTCCTATATTTGTATCAGTCCCCTTCTTATCTTTGTCATGTTTGTGCGTTTATAAAGCATTTGTTGTGAGGGGGTTGTTTGCACATCTAATTTTTGTAATTAGTCTAAGTACGATTTGCTCTGTATTTCGTATGTATTGTTTTGTCTTTTCTTGTGTGTTTGTCCTCAGTATATGTCCTTAGTCTAACAGAGGTCTGCATTTGTTGTTTACACAAATTGTATTATACAATGTGTAACATTTAACCTGGAATATCGAAATATCTCGAATATTAGGCATCTTTTAAAGAAATGTTTAATATCAAGCTTTAATCACTGCCCATGTCCTGTCTTGCCATTCTTCTTGTCAGTATTCTTCGATCATCGTCTTAATGTTCTTGTTGAAGTTATATATATTTTTTATTCATTGTCGTATGTGTGTATGTGTGCGTGTGAGTGTGCGTGCATGTGTGTGCGTGTGTGTCTGTATAGTTCTTTTCCGTGTTTGATTACTCTCAATATAAATTTGGGTAAGGTATGTCGATAAAAAGGGTTTTTCAGTATGGGTCAAAAATTTTTGCACTGTCAGGGATAACTGTTGTTGAATTTCCTTTATGGAAACAGCCTGCGTTTGTGATTGATTACAGTACCTTTTTCGCTGCTATGCCCATGGAGTTTTAGAAAGTGCAAGCAAAAGGCAGTTAGGCGATCGATAAGTGCAAGGGAGATAGGCTACCGTTTCTTTTCCATTATCAATGATCCGCTAGCGTCGTTGACTCGCAAGCAGTACGTCTTAATCCAAGGATGGATGTGGTTCTACTTGATTTTAGAGGACGTAAATTACGTCCATACATTTCGTTTTATAATAAATTTAAATTTTTGAGTTTAAAAACAATAACTACAAGAAAATTTATCTCTCCTAAAAAACAAGTTTCTAGAAGGTGCTCAAACCAACTGCTCCTTTGTGCTAAACAATACTTGAGACGATCATAGTCCCAACCCAAACATTAAGTTTTTGAGGCTTTTAAGTGCCTCTATCATAAGTCTCGTGACGTTTTTCTGGGCCTAGACTCAAGCAACAGGTGCATTATGTTTTCTATACAACGAAAAACTTCATTCGTTGGTGATAACGATGTTGAAAACAAAATGAACACAGTACAGACTTTGAGAATTCCGAAGATTGTCAATAAAACATACCGAAGGGTTTATCTTAAACTCGAGGTACCATCATAAAATGGTATGTAACAGTTGTTGGTAGTACGGTTTACTGTCAGTAAAATAAAAACCACACCGCCGGAATTTCCCAAGAAGTTATATATCTGGGAAATACTGGATTCAAAGGACCAGAGTTTAGAGACATCAAGTGGTTTCAAAAGGTAAAAAACTAGAGGCCGACAAAGGGCTAATTTCCGGAGTGCCAAGATGCTCCAAACTCACCAACTCTAGTTTAATGATCGCTAGAAAAACAGTAGAAGGGGAATTGAGAGTGGAAAATTGAGGTTTTAATTCGGTGGTCAAGTTAGTTTACTCTTGAAATCATCAGCGACCTGGTCCTCTCGTAGAAAGGAACTTAGATTAAGCATAGTTGTAAAATACACACTCAAAGGAGTGAACCGAACCGAGTTTCAATTCAATTTCTCTCATCTGAAAAAACGAGAGTGCTCCTTTGATATCACAATCCCAGAACCAGCTGTGGAAACAGTTTCCACTAAATTTGCATCAGTGTCCAAGGGAAAGAAGTATAAATTTCCCTGAACACAAAATTTTCGCCTTTTCCACCAAAGTTTCATACATCACCATCCGAGACTCGTGACCTGAATCCAAAATCTTATTTGGTTTATTCAGTTTGTAAGATTTATACTTACTGTTTTTAAAAGTATTGTATACCTTTGAATTAGATACACCAACCCTACTTGCTATGGATTCAATAGAACTATGAGGTTCTTTTTGAACAGCAAGACAACTGTCCAATTTTTCTTCCTCATAAAAGTTTTCTCGATTATGGTTGTGTGGATTCATTTCCACTAAGTGAGAAGAATTCATACATCCATATTTTTTTTTAATTTGCTATAACGTTCCTGATAGTGCTCACCGAAGGAGCAGGCGAATCAGGAAATTTTAAAACAAATTCCCGTTGAACACCCGCTAAGGAATTACTCCCAAAATAGAAGATGCAAATTTCAATGCGTTCTTCAAGAACACATTATATGATAAATTTTAATATGGCCTTACCTTTACAAACACCACGGAAAAATGGTACTTTTAGAACACATCAATTGAAAAACAAGCCCTTTTTGTGACATGATCCGCCCTCGGATTAATGCGTACTGCTACGGTATCCTGTCTCCCTCGCACTCATCAATCGCCTAATTACCTTTTGCTTGCACTCATTAGAACCTCATACCTCATATGCATAGCAGCGAAAAAGGTATTGTATAGTTATCTATACTATCGACAAAGAGTGGAGAAACAAGTTAAAATTATCAATAACTGCAAAAAAATGGTTTAAAGACTTAATCGTCCGGTATACATAATTGATTTAAATTTGTAAACAATATTCCTGCATATGAATATTCATTTTTGAATTTTTTGCTAGGAGGGAAATAATTGACAAATTCAGTGTCCTGAACATGACTTCCTCTAGGAGTATACTAGAAGCTAGTGCAATGAAGTGACAAATTATAGGACATCATCTTTTACCACACCATGGTACTATTGAAAAGATTAAAGAAAAACAGAAGACAGCGCAGATAGTGGGTGAGAAAGTGGATTGCAATGCGAAACATATCCGGAGCTACGTAATCCATTACCAAAGAATTACAAGGACAATACCCAGATGATTTTAAAAACTTACCTCGTATCTCGGGACACAATACAATTTTTGGCATATACATATACGAGTATATCTTCAGTAGAAGCACCATTTTTTGCACTTCCACTTTTTTTAGCTCTTAAGCGAACGAGCTTGGTAAATTTTTAAATTTATTAGTTACATGAGCGACTGTAAAATTTGGCAAATTTAATGCTTCTGCGATTCTACTGACTGCTGCAATACGAGCTTCCCTTTTTTAAATCCTTCATATGTAGGGTCGCATAACGAAGGTTCATTTCTATAATACTCCTAAAGTTTTAAAGTTTCAGAGTCACTCATGCGTAACCCACTCATGTCGATTAACGCTCCACGACTGAGCCAGGCAAAAAATATCTAACACATTTGATAACCGCATGGCCTTTTTTGTATCTGAAGCAGACAACATTTTTACTATCTCTCTATTCATAAGAAACTAGACAAATGAACTACGATAAAGGACGATACAAACTTCTTCACTTGGTTAATCAGCGGCAATGTTCAATTCTTGGCGAGATGAATGGTGAGGTGAATGTCGAGGTGTCTGGCGAGGTGCGATGTTTCTCTATGTTTTTACCCTTAGGGAAGTGGTTCTCAAATTTTGTTCTTAACGCCCCCCTGTTTTAACTCAAGCATTTTTTTTCAGTTCTTAGCACCTCTCAATCCGTAGGAATTCAAATTATACTAGACAACACTTTCTAGTCCAAGGCGCCGGAGATGCTGTTGGAAAGTTCGCGTCAAGTAACGAAGCTTCTCGAAATTTCTGGATTGAAGCGACGCGACTGTAAATAAAGAAGTGCATTTATGGTTGTTATTAGTTATTTCAACATTCCTAATTCCCTTAGATAAAAAATTTTCAAGTCTGATGTTCCAAAGCTAAGCATTATTGTGGGTTATAAGTATGGTTATAATATTGTATATATATATATATATATATATATATAATATAATATTGTATGGATACACTTTTTAAAGGAAAACTTGAGGTTGAAGAGGCTTTTACATTGACAGATTTACGTGGAGAACGTCCCAGATCTAAAATACGAAATTATAACTAAGCGAACCTAAATTTCGGTTAAGTGATTAAGAAAACCCTCAATGCGTTATATGTTTAAAAGTATTGGCTGCAGGCAGCATGAAACGTAATAAATTAAAGAGGTTTTTAGAAATGCTACACAAAGAATGTATCAATAAATCGCGTGGATTTTTTGAGCAAAAACTAGAAGTCAAATTTCCATGAAGTGCTGGCAGTAAACAAGGAGGCTCTCATGACATCGGACAAAGTGGCTTATAAAGCAGCTAAATGTAAAAAATCCCACACTTTTGTAAAGCAACTTATTTTACCCTCCTGCAAGGACATTCTAGAAACAATAATTGGTGAGAACTCTTCTAAACAACTTGACAATATTTCTCTATCACATGATACAATCTCTCGATAAATTAATGATATATCAGTTGATATTCAGCGACAGCTTGAATCTGAGCTTACTGGAAAATTGTTTGCTATACAACTCGACAAAGCAGCTGATTTCAGTAATGATTCCCATTTGATTCGCTATATCAGATACTGTCAGGGCTCTAAAATATATGAAGATTTATTGTTCTGTAAATTAATAGAAGGAAGAACTACAGCCACCGAATTGTTCAAGATTGCAAATGATGCTGTTACTAAGGCGAATTTGCATTGGAAAAATTGTGTTGCGATTTGCACTGATGAAGTCCACGCCATGTCTAGTAAATACAACAGTTTACAAGCGTTAGTAAAAATTAATCTTTAGAAATTACCTGGAAGCTCTGTATGATTCATCGGGAAGCATTAGCATCTAAATCGATAAATCCTGGTCTAAATATGGTAGTTATTGAAGTAGTTAACTTTATAAAAACCAGTCCACTGAAATCAAGAATGTTCTCTGTTCTATGCGAAGATATGGAAGCTGATCGTAAATCTTTGCTATTTTATTCCTCATCCAGATGGTTGTCATGCGGTAAGGTGGTCAAGCTTGTCATTGGGCTAAGAAAGGAAATAGCGATTTTATTAAGCGTAGAGGGTTACAAGGGTTCAGCAAAATTTTACGACATATCATTTTTGTTAAGGCTTTCTTATTTGGTAGATACTTTTGAAAAAATTTATTTATTATTTTTATTTATATTATAATATATATATATTATATATTTTTTATTTATTTATAAATTAATACGCTTAATTTTCAACTCCAGGGAAAAATAGTAAAAATACTTGATTTGGGTCAAAAGATTGATTTTTTTGTAAAAAAATGCAGTTATGAAATAAGGAATTAAAAGAAAATTGTTTTGAAACGTTTCCCGCATTGTGTGAATTGATGTAAGATTTTCCATTGTAAAAGAATCACAAAACTATGATGCTAAAAACCGTGGGAGGTTATTTACTAAACCTGAGTGCGAATTTCAGACGATACTTCTTTGCAAAAGATGATGTCAAATTCTCCGACTGAAGCTGGGTTTCAAACCCATTTGACAATACACCTGTCGGGCTATCACTACAAAAAGAAGAACCATTGAAAGACGTTTCAACAACCACCTCACAAAAATTAAATTTTGTTAACAAATCTTTAACACATTTCTGCACTGAACTTCCGAGTGACTACTTCTTTATAAAAGCCAAAGCGCTTAGGATTCTGTTGCCTTTTCCAACGTCTTATCTTTGTGAAACTGGATTTTCTGCACTTGCTTCCTTGAAACCTAAATACCGAAATAAACTTCAAGTAGAAAATGAACTCAAAGTGACCGCCTTTAATATAGAAGCAAATTTAAAGAGATTGTGCGCTTTAAATCAAGCGCATGTTACCCATTAGTTGTTAGAACCTTGGAATAAGTTTTCTGTTTGTTAATTAAAATTTCATTAAAGAATTTTTCAATCTGTAGCGCCCCCCTGATTATGTAAAGGCACCCCCTCTTAGGGGAGCGCCCCACAGTTTGAGAACCGCTGCCTTAGGGCATTTAAGGCCCCATGCAGAATGGCCCTCGCTATTGCAAGCTGCGCACTTTATAGGGAGTGTTGATTTGCACGTTGTCGTGTGTGGCCCCTAGCATTTGTGGTATTTTATTGTTGCATTGCAGTCGTCTCTTTTATGTTGAAATGGGTTGCATTTGTTGCATGGGATGGAAATAGGTGTCGGTGGTTTGCTTTCCACGATTTTGAAAATACGACTCAGAAAGTGGACAGTGCGTTCATTAATTAGTTTTTCGTGGACGGGGAAGTCACCATTTACGAGCCTTATCATGAAATGTTAGGGTACCTCTTTATCTCGATATCATTCTTTTACAAAATCTTATCTCATGGTTAAGATTTACGAAATTCTGCAAAAACATATTAGAAATTTCCATATTTAACCTACTAGCTACCAATCAGTATGAAAGTGTTATTAAACGTGTTGTTTTAATTTGGTGACATCCTTGTTGCATTCTAGTTATTTAATTTGAAATTGATAATTATACTTTGTTGTTTAAGGGTTTCGAGTGCTTTAGTGACTTTGTTTATGTCGTTCGTTTTTTTTATTTATTATTTTTTATAATATTATTTATGTTCGTTGTTTTCCTGTTTAATAATGATGTCTTTGTTGTTTTCGTTGATGTCTTCCTATCTTATGGCAAAGTGGATTCTGAATGTTGATGATAATTTATATACCATAAATGTGTTATCCAGAATTGGATAGCGGTATTATGTAGTCTAATTAGACGTTGACGTCATTGGAGTTTGTAATAATCTTTCAAATGCTGGTCTCTTAGATTGTTATGTTGGAGTTGACGGTGTAGTGTGTGTGATGTTTGGTTTCCTTCCTCTTCTTTTTGATCTTGGCTTACAAAATTCGCCTTCCTGCCAAACTTGGTCCGCCGATTCGAAATCACAAGCGAGTTCCTAGAGTGCATACTTATTAATGTTGTTATTGGATTCTTGGAATTTCTGTGCCGTTCCGCAAAAAACTATTACCGCCAAAAAATTGTTTTGATTCACACTGAACACGTCTTACCCATTCGGATATTGAGCTTAAACTCCAGAAAAAAATTATTTTCCTTTTTTATTCAAAAAAAAATTCAATTCAATCAAAAAAGCAAAACAACAATTTGCTGTTTACAAGAATTAATTGATATCTAATTTTCAAAGTATTTATTCAAAATGTCTTCCATCGTTATCCAAACACAGTGCTATTCTTTGCATGAATGATCTTCTCACCTGAACATAGGCGTCTTGCTTAATTGATTACATTACACCGACAATATCAGTCCTAGAGTCATCTACGTTATTTGGCTGATTCTTATAAACTTGGTCTTTCAAATAACTCCAAAGGAAAAAGTCGCAGAGATTCAAATCAGACAACTAAGTTGGCCACTCGACTTCACCAAGCAAAAAGTGTTTATTGTTTTTTTTAAATTAAAAATTAGAATTTCTGGAATGTTATTTACATAACATTTAAAAAATACACAGGGTGTTTTTGTTAATTTGCTTTTCTGATCGAATTTAATTTTTTTCAATAAAATAAGAAAAATAATTTTTTTCTCAAAATGTTTCTTCTCTAACCCCAATAAAATTTGATAAATCCGTATGCATAAATAAGTATAGATTCCATAAAGCAATTCAGAAATAAATGGTGTCAATTTGAAAAACTAAAGTTGAACTTATTTAGTATGTTATGGGGTAATAAAAACAAGTTCAAGGTTATTAAAAGATGACAAAAAATTTGCCTTGTAACTTTTACTTGAAACATTTTTTGATAGGAAGGACATTTAAAAAGCTATTGCCTTTCCTCGGTATATATGACGGAGTCTGTATATTCATATTTTTGTATCGTAGTAGTTTTTTTTTATACCAATACCATATTAATTTGTCTAATTTGATGTTTTGGCATGTGTGCAAGCATTTGTCCTGTTGATATTGGTGTATCAACGCCTTTATATTCCTATTGAGTTTGTTAAGTGTTCTTTTTAATTTATGATCTTATATGTCTGTGTAAAGTCCATGCCATTTCCTTTTACATTTGGTGAGCCTCAATATAAATTTTTGCAAGGCGTGTTGGTAAAAGACATTTTCAGTCGAGGGGAATTTTTTTTATTGCCGATGACTATTGCTGTTGTGTGTTTTCTAGGCAGATGCATAATTCATTCATGTGTCTTCTGACCCTGTCCAGGTCGGTTTTATTTAAGTTTAATTCGTTAACATTGTGTTTTACAGGGGGCCTAGTTTTTGTTTGTATGAGGTCAATGTCAAAGGTCTCATCCATATGATATGATCCAAGTTTGTTAGTTAAACTTGTATTGTTTATCTTATTTGTAAGACTCCTTTAATGAAATAAGACGTCCGGTGTTGAGGCAGATTTTTCGGGCGTTAGAGGCATCGGGGGAGTTTTCTGAAAATCTGTTTAACTGTATTCTTTTGTTTATGTTAAGGTTTCGGTTTTTAATAAGGCCAATTAAGTTCTTGTAGAGGCATTCTTTGGTTAGTATGTTTGGTTTTATCTTGGAAAATCGATGTACGCATACTAAGAAATATGGATTTGTTTATCAAGGTAAAGAATAATAAAATGAAGAGAATTGTTTAGGGTATTATTCCAGGAAGAGGAATTTTCTTTGCCGAGTTTTATTTTTGATTTAACTAATACCTTTGGATCTTCTGTGGCATTACTGACAGTGTGGACATGTTTGCAGATCTACTGCCAGTTTCCGTAGGTCCGTGTCGGTTCCAATTTAATTTGACTAGCTTAACACTTGACTTGATGGGTGGCATTGGTTTGTATAAGTCTTTACATTGTTTAAATGGCCAAAAAACGTATTTAATTAAGTATTCCTAGATATCTTGTGTGAATGCACGTATTTTATGCACTCCTTGTAGTTCATGAGTGTGCAAAGATATCTTTTCATACGCAAACCACAACAGTGATTAATAATAATTATAGTTGAATTTTTGATCTTTTAAGTTTCTTGTGTGATCGTTTTGCAAATTGGTATGTATTATATAGGGTTCCCTTTCAAAACGTTCACTAAAAGTATATTTGGTAAAAGTTCAAAGTATATTTGAATGTTTCAATAAGATGATTTTTTCCTCATATAATGGAGATCTAAGAATTGTAATCAATGGATTTTTAAATCTTTTAAAATTCCTGAATATTTGCGAGGTTTTCATCAGTTTGAAGAGACTTCGCAAAGATTTAGTTTGCAGTTTGCGGGTATTTAGGTATTTCTAACCTTTTAATTATTTATACTTTATTACCCAAATTTCGGTTATTAATTACATTTTATGAATTTAAGGTTGTTTTGGCATACCACCGAGATTTATGAAGGATGTACTTGTTTATCCAAGCTCTTTTAAAAGCTTCCTTGGAGATTTAGACTAGTTTGCGAAAGTTTCTGTGCTTCCGCTTTGTTATTTTTGAGTTGGAAAGAAGTTCATGATTATGCACTAGACAGTAAATATCAAATGAAAGATTTTGATATCTGGTAAGGATAATTTGTGGGATTAAAAACGTATGATTACATCAATTATCGTATTTTTCGCATTTGTATATAATTAAAAAAATGCAAAATTTACTAATGAGAAGCAGAGACGTACTGAACATACATTTAACAATGATATGGGATATAATATTTCAGATATAAGGTGAAATTTATAGGATAGAGAAGACATTCTCCAATTTATACACAAATTTAAAAATAGATAAAATGCTGATCCTAACGAAATGTATAATAAGTAAGCAAAATTTGTCAAAAATCAGTACGAATTTTCCTACAACATCAAATATTAAATAACTCTATTATATTTGGAATGTTTCTTGACAGTTTGAAAAAGGCATTCGTGGTTGCTCTGTTAACAAAAGGTGTCTCCGAAGGAAAGGCAAACTATTGACCTATGAGCCTTGTGCCTACATTTTCCCAAATATTTAAAAAAGTTATATGCATGAGTATCTTCAGCTTCATAATAGCACAAAATGTGTGAAATAAAAATCATACACGGATATATGGTTAACTTTGTTATTAGCAGAGATAGGGTCCTAGTTTAAATTGCAAAAAGTTGTATTTTCTTGGGCTGGTTGCGATAGTGATAGTTAAACATTGCATTGTAAAGATAATTTTAAAAAACACTTTTTTAAATGGAACACTGTGTACATTTATAAAGAAAATTAAAATTAGTTTAATTTTATACAAGAAACTTTACTCACTTTTTTCTAAAATGAATTTTTCTAAGATACTGATCTATTTTTATTCTAATTTTACAAGCGGCAATCGATCAAATTAATTTAAAAAAAGTTTAAGATATTTAAACTAGGTGTTCAAAAATGCCCCCTTCTTGTTGTATGCATTTTAAAGCAAGTCTTTTTACACTTTTACATGCTTTAAAATTTTGTCAAGTATCTAAATTGCGGATTATTTCACGTATTTTGTGTTTAAATTATTCCGTGTTTTGAGAATTTTCCGATATATCACATCTTTTTCAGTACTCCACCAAACAAATCTATAGCAGTAATGTCAGGGGATCGTGCAGGAAAACGTATAGGACTGTATGTAGTTATAATTTTAACATCGAAATATTCATGTATTAATGGATTTTTTTTTCATATTATGAGGTGGAGCGCCGTCTTGTTGAAAAAAAAGTTGCTGTCTCTCCGCTAAATTAACATCATCCATAAAATCATAAAAAACTTTTCTTAATAATTGATGATAACGTTGTCCTGTTAACGTTTCTTACTGAAATTTTTTAGTATAAAATTAAAATAGTTTTAATTTCATTTATAAATATACACAGTGTTACATTAAAAAAAATGTGTTATTAAAATTATTTTTATAACGCGATGTTCAATTATCCTTCTATTATCACCATCGTAATCAGTTCAAGAAAATACGGATCTTTGTAATTTAAACTAGGGTTCTATCTCTACTAATAACAAAATTAACAATGATGCGGACTTAATTGGGCACATCTATACAGGGTGTCCCATTAAAAATAAAACTGAGCAATTTTAGAATATTTGCTGATTAAAAGTAAAAAATGGCTGAAACAGATAAAGTCAGTTACGAAGGGGGAAATATTTTGCGCATATTTTGTAACCACCGTGTTCAACTTCTACGCAGGGGTGATATAAACCCTAAAAATAGAGTAGCCAACCCGGTCACCTGAATTAAATCCCTGCGACTTTTTCCTTTGGGGCCATTTAAAAGATCTAGTTTATAAGGATGTGATGTATTGTAATTCAATGAATCAGGCAGGGCACCTATGTTCAGGTGAGAAGATCATTCATGCGAAGAATAACTTTTTGTGCTTGGACAACAACAGAAGAGTATTTTGAATAAATGTTTTAAACATTAAATAACAATTAATTTTTGTAAACACTAATTTGTTATTTTGCTTTTCTCATTTAATTAAAATTTTTTGAATAAAATGAGGGACATTTTTTTAAAAATATTTTTCTTATCCAACCCCAATCAAATTTGATATGTCTATATGCCCTATTAAATGTAAATTCCATAAAATAAGTCAGAAATAGAGGATCATATTTGAAAAACAAAAGTTGGACTTCGTTGGACTGTTATGGGGCAAGAAAAAAAATTTCAAGGCTATCAAAAAATGACAAAAAATTTGCCTTGTAACTTTTACTTGAAACATTGATGGACCTTATATGATCAGGAGTGTGTACTTTTCTTCTTTAAGAATAGATATATGTTTGATAGGCGTGCACCTAAAGGTCTGTACCTACATTTTATAATATTATTATTACAATAATGGTTATTATATAATAATTAAAATTATTATTGTTACTATCTATCTTATGTACAGTATTAAGAATTCGTTGAAATTGTTATTTCTCATGCCTTCTCCAATAAAGTATGATTTTAATGTATATTTGGAAAGCAATTATTGATCAGACATCTTATTGTTCTCTTTACCAATAACTTTGGTTTTACAAGTAATTCAAATCACATGTCATCAGCAAAACACAATCATTAGAACGCACGAATAAAGTTATGGGTTAATAACTTTATATTCCCAAACCCCAGCAGGGAGTCTCATAATGAACAAAATAATACAGATACATGTTACATACACACATACATAGTCACATCAATGCACATCTACCAATTTCAGCTAATTAGGCCCAAATGGAAAACTAAATTATATCGCAAATTCTACTCGAACACCTTTGCTGATAACAATTTCATCCTAAATTGTATTATGCATATATAATAATGGGGGAACATGAAGAAAATCGAGTGCTGTTTCTCCCCCTTGAGGACTCACCTTTTATAGGGTTATTTTAGATATCACTGAATTCACAATTTTCCAGGATGACACACAAATATAACCGAACTTGATATTATTTCCACTGAAGTTGGATTTCTGGAAACAACATCCATAAGCGGGCTATTCAGTGGCGTCACTCAGGCGGGCGCCTAGACACTTTTGCACATGCGAAATTGAGACGAAAACTTTTAGACCTTTTATCATCCCTTATTAAAGAACTTTTTTTGACTTTTTCATTTCGGGGAAAAGGTCTGCCACTGGTCTTAGTAGATATTTATTTGCCTGATATATTCCCATGAGTTACGCCCACAGTCCAGTTTTTATATACCGCGTGTACGTTCCAATCAATCAATGAAGGGCAAGTTTCTCATCTCGTTTAGGTGGTGAATGCGGTTTTTACGCCCTAATAGCTTTTAAACGGCAGGAGTATTAGGGTTCTTATGCTCGGTAAGATAATTGTCTGCAAGTGAGAAATTGAAGGGGTGGATGTTTATGGAGGATGTTAGTTTAAATAGACTGAGGCTGTGTACAGTATTTCATTCTTCATATTTTTCATCGTGCACTAGGTATCTTTGTCAAAAGCGTTCAAATAATAAAGCAATATTTACAAAAATATTTTGTCTTTAATAATCATGTCCACGGGCATCTAAGATATCAGCGATAAGAGTGACACTCTAAAGTCGTCTTCGATTCCAAAAATCCCTTCGAAAGTAAAAATCCCAAGAGAGGTTTCCAGTTACTCAATTAAATATCGGGTGTCGTGTTAATAATGGTCTTTGGATGTATCGAGGCGAAAAAATTTTATAGTAGGAAGTCACATCCGAGTAATTTAATTCTATAACTTTATCGCCAGGGAATTGTCTTCGAGACTCTCATAGTATAGATATATTAGTTTGTTTTATGTAGCGAATGTAAAAAGTATTGTAACGCGTTAATAACTTTCATAAAGTCGATTTTTTAAAAACATGTTTAAACACGTATAATTTTATTTTAAAAAGAACATTTAATGTATTATTTTCGATGTTCAAATTTTTCACCCCTATCCAGCTATCTCTATTAACTTTTTATTTTCAAAAGGGAAGGTACCCATTGTAGTAAATCAAATGAAAAAGTAATTCAATAAGGAATACAACACTATACTCAGAATTAGAATTGGATCTACAGTTTCCTTACAAAAAAAATAGAACAAAATCCATATCCTAAAACGATTAAAGGTTTAATCTTTGCTCTCTAGATGGACAATCCATTCTTATTTCACTTTGAAAGAGAGTAAAAAAATAAACAAAGACGTAGAACTTCCGAATCGTCTTCACTGTAAACAATTGTTTAGGTACAAAATATTTTGGTTTTCATATAATTCACCAGTAGTTGAATTCAGTTGTTAGACATTTACCATAGTTAGAATATCCAAAAAATGAATTGTTTATCTGAAAAGCAAACAATTGAAATTTTAATTTTTTTCAGGTATAGAGATCGCAGAAGAACTTATAAATAAATGTGTCTTGTATTTAATGAGAAAAATCCGGAACAACCTATTGACAGAAGTGTAGTTCGTCGGATTAATAAAAAATTTCAGTAACCTGAAAGTATGAAAGCTGTTGCAAAATGTGGAAGACCTCTAATAGCAACTAGTGTCGATAAAGCACTAAATATTCTTTTATCTTTCGATGAAAATTCCATAAAGTCTGTCGGTAAACTTGCCGATGAATTTAATGTATCTGTAAAATCAGAAAGCAATCTTATAAAACGAGAAAGAATTCATATCTAGAAAACTTCTCTTACCCTAGAGTTGAAACCTGAAGATTATGATCGCAGCATAGAATTTTGTGAATTGATGTAAGAGAAAGGTATTCAGGATATGTTTTTTTCTAGAATTTTATTTTCAGATGAAGCAACGTTTTGCTTAAATGGATCTATTTATCGCCATAATTGTCGCTACAGACTCTGTATTCACAACATCCGCAAAAACTCAGTGTATGGATGGGTTTAATTGACCATCAATTCATCGGTCCATTCTTCATAGAGGGAAACTTAAACAATTCGTAATTCTTACACTTATTGAAAAACAAAATAGTACCCTCATCCGCCGTTATTTCTCCTGGAGAAAATTGGGAACAAGTAACCAATAATATTTGGTTTCAACAAAATGGTGCACCACCACATTATGCTATGGCTGTTAATAAGTATCTAGATGAGATTTTCCCAGGAGAGGGATCGGTAGAGGAGGCGTAATAGAATGGTCGTCACGATCTCCAGATTTTACGCCCCTTGATTTTTTTTGTGGGGCCACTTAAAAGGTTCCGTTTGTAAAAATAGACTACAAAATTTAAATGATTTACGTCTTAAACTTCAAAGAGAATTAGAATTAATAACAGAAACAATACTGGATAATTGCATAGAAAAGTTCGAGGAACGACTGGATCATTGCTAATTTGTTACTGGAGCCCAAATTAAGCATTTATTGTAGGAATTTCAATTTTGCTTGATATAATAATTTCCTAATAAGTTACTTTATTTTGTATCTAATAATTTAATTTTTTTAAGAAAATTATTGATCCAATTTTAATTCTGAGTATACCGTTGTATCCCTTATTGAATTACTTTTCATTTACTACAACTACATATACTACAATGGGCACCTTTCCATTTGAAAATAAAGAGTTAGTAAGAGTAGCTGAATAGGGGTAAAAAATTTGAACATCAAAAATAATGTATTAAATATCTTTTTTTAATAAAATTATACGTGTTTAATCATTTGTAAAAAATATCAGGTTTATGAAAATTATAAACGTGTTTCAATTCTTTTTACAACCGCTCTATGCTTTTTTAACGAATTGTGAATCTTTATTCCATTCAAGATTTGTTACTTATCTGGTGAAATAAGGCGGTGAAGGGATATGTAATGTTCGAATACAAAATGTTACCAGTATTCCAGGACTTTTACTAATTTTCTATATGCGAAAAATGGGGATGAATTCATTTGAAATGTAATTTGCTGACTTTGTTAGTGATTTTCTAACTGTTAATGTATTCTGTACGTTTTATTTTGTTTGGGATTAACCCCTCACATATAAGTAAGGGTTGTGAGAGCGGTGGAATAGCATATTATTATTCTCAGTTAAAACTAACTTCTAACTAAACAATATTCAACCCTTTATTAAGGGTTTGGACGAAAACCCTTGTTATGTTTCGGAAACAAATTTCTCACAAATTTGTTCAAAATCTATGAAAAGATTGTTATAAAAAATGAGAATTAACAGAACTAAGATATATGGATTGTGAATATATAAAATATGAGAAACACTTTAAAATTTCCTTGTGCCAGTCGCAGGCAGTTTTTCACACGGGTCATGTCGCTATTCCGGAAGATTGATTTGAGGTAAATGGAGTTTGGCTCGACTTTTTTAAAATTTAATCTCTGTTGGAAATTACTTTAAGTGATATTTGTTAGTGTTTCTTACGCAAACATGGATAAACATCTACGTATAAGAATTATAGCTAAAAATTTTTATTGGGTAAAACATATACATTTTCTGAGATTTTACGCTTTTGTAATAATGGTTTTTTTTGTAACGATTGAAGTCGATTTATGAAATATGTTTAGTATTATTTACGTGTTCTTGTAACTTAAAATAATGTGCCATTGCTATGGGCTCCCCGCTGTAATACAATTTACTATTTAAAATTATTCACAACAATATATTCATTATAGTAACTTAAAACCTATCTTATTTTCTTTTTTAGTAAAATAAGTGGAAATGGCACTGACTTCGATAACCATAGCGCGATAAACTACGCGTTTTCAATGCTCCAGATAAATTGAAAACGTCGATCATACAATTTTCAGGTGACACAAACCTTATTCAAAATGCAGATTCATTAAAATCCTGACGAAAAAAGGAACAAATACAGATAACAAAAACTGGGAGCGGGTAAATTATTGCCAGCAGCCCGATAATAAATTAAAGTAGAATTTCTCCTTAATTAGAAAAACCGCTTTTTAATATTCCGACCATAATTAACAACCCTGATTGATGAAACAATTTTCCCTAAAAGCATATCGTGGTAGATGTTGAAGGATTGCTTTAAATGAAAAACAAATAAGATTAATTATACATTGTGTTCGATCGGGCAATGGAGAAATGGAGAAAAACCGACACGCAGATGTTTGCTAGTGGGTATGTTCCAGTAAATGGTCTCGGGCTATAGGTGTATAGCACTTTTCAAAATGGTTGAACGTCTTTTTTATGGAACTACTTTGTTTCCGATAAAAAGTGCAGAACTTTATTCTACAAGATTGTAATGAAATCCTCGTTTGGGAGCATGAGAGCTAAAACATAAAATTTCTCTGTTTTTAAAACGACAACCCATTTTCACATAGAGAACCTTAAGAAGTAAAGACAAGACACAATTCTTGAATTTGTGTAGTGTGTGAACCTTAAATATCAATGAAAACATACTATATTTATGTGATTCCTGGGATGATTCTACTTCACATATTCAAGAATCTGTCACTAAGGACCTGATTCTTGATTCTTTATACAGGGTGAGTCAGAGTTAAACGGCCATACGTAAATCATGCATAGGGAATTTGATTTTAAGCAAGAAAAAATTCTAATAAAAATGAATCTCCAAATGTTTCTTAAAAGTGCTGCAGCCCTTCAAAGATGGCCATCGGAAATTGATTTTTTGCTTTGTGGTTCTAAAACCATTGAAGATAAATGTATGAATTTGCGTGCAAAAGTTAAACTGAACTAAATGGTTGTTTCAAAGTTAAAATTTTTCAAAATTATTAATCAGAGGCGTAAGTTCGGGAGTTCTTTGTAGTTTAATAGCATTTTTATTTTTATTTTTAAAATATCCTGTTCATTCTTTTATTCTTCGCGAAAGAAAGCGATTTATTTCAGTCAAAGATAATCGAGCATAATTTCGATTACAAGCTGTTTTAAGGAAACACATTAGTAATAAAAAAAACCTTTGACAACAACAACCTTATTAGCAAAAAAATTGAAAAAAAAAGAGAAGAAAATGCATTGTTAAACAGTTAATTTTAACTTTGAAACAACTACTTGATTCAGTTTAATTTTTGCACACAAATTCATATATTTATCTTAAATGGTTTTAGAAACACAAAGTGGTAGAGCGTTTCCTAGGATGGCGAAGTCGATTGGATAAACTATTTTGACTTCATCATACAAAGAACGTCTTAATGGACGGATTATAGAGACCCAGACTTTGAAACCTAGGAAATAAAATGACAATGGAAAAGATAGACAAATAGCTCTGAATTACTGAGAGAAATCGAGACCTGCAATATATGGTAGAAGAGGCATGTCTAGGCCAGGGCCTCTTAGAGTGTGCCTAACAGTAGTGACTACCTCAATAGATACCCACGGAGTAATCCACTTATGCTGGTTGGGTTTTTCGAAGGACCAGACGGTCTACCGTCATTTAGAGGAAGTAGGTTTTATGGGCTTTCCAGTTCACAAAAAACACTGTTGCACAATTAATCATTTAATACACTGCTATCTTGTATAAATTCACAATCGCGGATACAGTCGAAAGCACCGTGTACGCGAGATCTGAGGACTAGGTTGAGGATACGCGAAATTGCTAGAGCTGTTTTGCTTTAGTGTACGCGTATAGAGTTTGGAGTGATTGAGCAGCGACCAATAGACCCTGAGTTAGGAGAGTAACTACTAAGTAGCGAGAGAGAGAAAGAGAGATAGAGAGATTGAGATACTTTTCTCAATCGGGAGTCCAATTGCACTCTTAGAGGTCTTTTTTTGTACTACCGATCTCGCCGTGGAGGAGTCTGCCAACTTCCCCACTTCTTAGGGCTACAAGAACTGTTGGGAGAGATGCTACTTTTTTAACCTATTCTAAATTATATCAATGCCGCCACCCTCTAATTCGGGTGCCTCATCGTGCAATATTTACGCCGAGGAATTCCTGATGGTTTATTGGAGGTCGGTGTGGTTCCAATTCTGGGCTACAACGCCGAGCCGCAAAGAACCAGATGGGCGGAACGCATAGCTCCCATCTTAATTCGGCACGTAACGGTGGCTCGAGGATGTCTATTTTATTGGGACGCAACAACGATTGGAGGCCCAACGGTTTTCAACCGTTTTATGTTGGGAAATTCCAACATGGCACAACAACATTTTCTAGGTGCTTTTTATTAAAATTGTCCGCTATAAAATTGTTTTCCAAATCTTCTCATTTTCATGGAAATTTGACTAATAGGGCGAAAATGATTTGAAATGCATTTGAAAGGAAAATGACAAGTGACCCTGGACTGACTAATTTGAAGAAATTGATTCTCCTAGTCGAAAAGAGGCACAAAAAAGGGTTTGACGGATACTTAGTGCCTACTGAAATTTTGCTCTAAAAATATGTCCAAACTAAGAATCGAAAAAGTATTAACCAATAAGGAGAAAATAATGAAATGATCCATATTTTTAGAAAATATGATTGACAATAGCGTTTTTACGATCTCTATTACTAAAACGTTCTTGTATTTCCAAATTAACACCGTTAGGTGGTTAGGGAATTAATCGTCGGGGGGACAGCAAGTCGAGGGGTGAGTAGAAAAGAAATTCATAATCGACTATGTATCATTGACTTTAAAGAGATCGAAACTAAAAGAAAACAGGAGCCACAGGAGGATGAAAAGAGGGTTTTCCAGGAACCCATAAATCAAATATTCCCCTACAGTTGCAAACTGAAACATTAATAGACATCTAGTCAGTCAGTAGCAACCACTGAAATTGGCCTATGAGTTAATCCAAACTAACCGAATCTAAATTGTGAAGCAGCATCGTAGATCACAGGGATTTTCATATATATATTTGATCCTCAAATGTTCCTCCGTTTTAGCAAATCTAGCATTCACAGGGTAATTTACAGATAAAATTATCAGAAAGGAAAATGACTTTGGATTTCTTCTTCGTTTAAGACGTGTGTTTTCCCATTAATTAGTGAGGTCTTTCCTCCAATAAGTACATAGTAGTGAAGAAGAAATGTGGGAATATATTGATTAAGTTTAATTTTTAATTTAGAATCGGAAGAATTCGAAGAGGATTCAAGGAAATTTTGATCCATAATTTTTGATATACAAAATGTCTCTGAACGTAATGCCATAAATTTAACCACGTATTCTAGGTTTCAAAATATGACGAAAACTTCCTATAAACATACGCGCGAAAGGCGCTTCGCTTTCGATATACAGGGTGTGCAAGGTTAGTTTCTGATGATAGTTTTTATTAATATTTTTAAAACGTTTCGAGATTAAGTAACGAAATTTTGTATTTTATTGTAACTTTTTGTGCTCTTTCTGAATCTCTAGAACGAAATTGACACATTTTTCTAGGGATGGGTATACAGGGATGGTAATGCTTACAAATTGCCTAATTTTTTTAAATTTAACTTTATTGACGATTTTATAGGAAACATTAAATTTGAAGATTTTTACACAAAAAGTACTCATTTATTATTATACTCTGGTGGTTTTTCGTTGACGCCGGGACAGTGTATAATTACAATTATTGATTAAAAAAATTAATATCTTTTCTAAATTAAATATCAAATCTAATGTTTATTGCTTATTATGCTGTCATATACGAAAATGTCAACGAGTTTTTAAATCTGACGTTTATTTAATGAAACATACCATCCACCAATTTGTTAAATCTCAATTTTCTCGAAAAACTGTTGGAGATTTTGACTTTCAATAGGAGTACTTGTTTTACATAAAAATCTTTAAATGTATTATTTTACCTAACCTCGATAAAATCGTCGATAAATTGCAGTATAAAAAAAGTTTAGACACTTTTTAAGCACTACCCCCTCCCCTGTATTACCCGTCCCTGGAAAAATATAATAATTTCGTTTTAGAAATTCCGAAAGAGCACAAAAAGTTACAATAAAATACAAAATTTCCTCACTTAATTTCGAAACGTTTCGAAAATATTGATAAGGAACCATTATCAGAAACCAATCTTTCATACCCTGTATACTGAGAACAAAGTGCTTTTCGATATATTTTTATAGGAAGGTTTCGTCATATTTTTGGAATCTAGAATACGTGGTTGAATTTATGGCACTACATTTAGAAACACCTTGTAATATTATGAGGAGAATTAATAATACATTGAACAACACATAATTAGCAGTCATATGATTTTTACTTGCTACTGGTAGCAAGTTAATAAAATTCACATATTCTATTAAAATTTGAAGCGAGCAATTAAAAATATGTTAACTTTAGTAAACATTTACAATTTTTTGTAGACTCTTACTCCATCAGCAACATTACTTTTTGAAGATAAGGCTCTCTAAAAATTATGAAAATTATTAAAACACTTTATCATACAAAAATGCATGTATCTTACCACAGTCAGCTCGGAGCCAGATAGAGAATAAATTCTCTTCCAGGTGGCTTGACTACTATTTGATTCAATAGTTAAAGTGTTACCATCTAATGTAGCAAAATTCTGAAACCCACAATAGTTATTTTAATAACATATTTTAAATGCATTTCAATACTTTGAAAACAGTTCCATCTGGAGCAGTCTCAGAGATTTCTTTGTTATTGGTCAAGGTTTGGGCAAGTCCACTGCCTCGAGTGATGGTAATGTTATCCTTATTAATAGAAATTTCAATATTATTGGCATCATTTAAAAATTCCTGAGCACGCTCTGCAGGTAGTCCTAAGAAGTTTTAATATTTGTGGAAGCGGGGGATAGAAAGAAAATTAATAAAACTTACCTTGCGCTATCAAATACTCTAAAAAGCCCTCATTTTTTACAATTTGATATTTCCCTGCCAAACTCATAATGAATATTATATTAATAATCAGACCACCCAACTAACGGATTCGATTGCTGCTATCTCATCTACCTAATGTGCAAGGAGACGCTTTTATATCAAAGTTGTTATCAAATGCAGAAACTTATGGACTTAATAAAGTCAATAAGCGGAATTATAAAATAGCTACATTTTTTATGTATTGATTAGATATTATGAAGTCTCTGTTGAAAGATTACTGATTACCGATTAAGATAGGATTGTCACGCAACACGTGGGAACCGTATAAGTCACCCGAGTAGAATGATTTGTTGGGTTGAGTTAAAGGACTAAAGAACGACACTAATCGAACAATAAATTGAACATTTTGCTACAAATAAATGCTCTTTTTGAGGGGCAATAAATCAAAAACCAGTATAAAGAGATATACGAACTGAGATACTAGAATTTTTCACCATTAATATTTCTATTATGTTGCTTAACGGTCCCTTAAAAACGTTATGAGAGTTAGTGTGATTTGGTATAAACCGGGATTGGATCAACAATAAGACTAAACCAGTTGTTTAAATTTTCCAACTTCTCGCAACTTTATTGCTGCACCATTGGGACCATTCGTAGTCCAATAACACATCTTCATTTGTCATATTCAGTCTTTCATAGTCATTTAACAGTCACAATTGGGAATACAACAGAATAAAATTTCTTAAAACATATATGCACATAACTGGCATAAAATGCAACCTGTGCCGAAAATAATGTATAATAGTTCTGCAATTTTAATAACAGCTCTGAAATAACCTGAATTAACCTTTTCTCGTCGAGCGACAACATAACAAATTGCGCTCTTAATATACAAATGGCGGTTTCATTATTATTTCGAAGATTAAACGTTATCAAAACACATAAGATTTTCAATTTGAAAAGCTCGTTCTAACGGTCCTGAAAGGTGACCAACCTAATGAAAATATTATTAACGTATTTTCTAATTTTTTTAAAGCTTAAAACTTGAAATAAGGAGAGGTATGCATAGGAACTTATATACGAGGATAGTCTCAAAAGTACCCCACCTAAGATATAGATGGCGATGTTTTTGTTAAAAATTTGCCTATATTACAAAGACCTAATCTTAAAAAGCTTTAAAAAGCTTATTTTTAAAATTTGAGAGTGCTACGTTGATTTATGTTTGTTTTGAAGCCGTTTTCAATTAACGCTTTTAGAGATTTTGTGAACATGTAAAAAATTGGTCATCAGTACGTGATTCAATACTTTCATTTCAAAGGTCTTAGTTCATCCAACAGCAAAGTGGAGTTAGATTCTACTCTGGAAACATCTGGTCCTTCGTTAATAACTGTAAAATATTGGGTGTCAAAGTTTGAACGCGGTCGTAGGAGCTGCCGAAACCAACACAGCAGTAGTCGACTAAATGAGGTGACCACTCCAGAAAATGTGGTCAAAATCCACAAAATTGTATTGGATGGCCATCAGTTAAAATTGCGCGAGTTAGCAGATATGATGGGCATTTCAAAAAGTACTATATATCGCATTTTAACCTAACAATTGGATATGAGAAAGCTGTACGCAAGATTGGTGTCGGAATTATTCACACTTGAACAAAAAGGCAATGTTTAACAAAGTTCTGCAGCAATGAAGTTGAGTTTTTACGTTGATTCATAACCATGGATGAAACCTGGATCCATCATTCCACATCTGAGACGAAAGGGCAGTCAAAACAATGGATTCAAATGGGAGAATCGACTCCAAAAGAAACGAAAACCCTTCCATCGGCAGGAAAGGTGATAGCGTCTATTTTCTGGGATGCAGGTGGAATCATTTTTATTGACTCCTTAAAAGAAAAACAATAAACGGAGGATATTATACAAATTTATTGCAGTGTTTGAGCGAAGAAATTAGGAAAAAACGACCACATTTGACGAAAAGGAAGTGTTGTTTCATGGAAACAATGCACCAGTCCACACTTTTGTCATAGCAATAGCCAAAGTCAACTAACTTGGTTTCAAATTTTTTTCCTTACCCACCCTATTCACCAGATTTGGCCCCCTCAGATTATTTTCTATTTACAAACTTAAAAAATAGCTCGGTGGAAAGAGATTTGCTAATATTGAAGATATATGGTCTGAGGTTGATGCTTATTTTGAAATATTCGAAGCTTTTTACTATAAACAGGGTATAGCCGCCATAGAACATCGCTGGGAAGTGTGTCACTCTCAAAGAGGCTATGTTGAAAAATAGTGTAATCTTTTTCAATTTTTTTTTTCTAAGTGTCAGGTCGGGTATTTTTGAGATTATCCTCGTACTCGAATAATTCGTTATACTATAAATTTTTTTTCGAAAATATGTAAAAAGCACTTCTTTGTCAGGAAAAGCGAAACTAATCCCATGATAACTTTTTTAAAACATTTTCCAAAAAAGCTCTTCTGAATCAGTAATTCAAAAATAAAAAGAGACAATCGAATGCGAATCCACATATACACAATATATAAGATTTTCCATTAAAAAGAATAAACTTTTTTATCTCAAAATGCAAGAAATCGATTGAAAATTTTCCAAAAAATGTTTTTATAGTTATTATAAAATTTGGAAACTATCATTTTTTGTCTGGAACACTATTGGTGTTTAGACAACCGAAACAGTAATATTTCTGGAAATAACTAAGACTTTAAGTCAATTTTCCAATGTATGTATTTTCAAAAAAGTATATAAATGACCAATGTCACATTTACCTTTCATACAATTTCAAATGAAAAAAAAGCAATAATTTCTAATTAAAACTTGATGCCCATTTTGTATTATAATTACAGTGATTAACTCATTATTATAAAGTTTCTCCATTTTAATAACTAATTGATTTACAATTTTTTGTAGATTCTAATTCCATCAGGAACACCATCTTTTGAAGATATGGACCGCTAAAAATGATCAAAATAGCATTCCATATCTTAGAAAAATATGTGCAAGTTACCAAAGTCAGCTCAGGGCCAGATAACGAATAAATTCTTTTCCACTTGAACTCATCATTTCCTGAGTCGATAGTTAAAGTGTTACCATTCAAAACAGTAAAATGCTAAAAAGTTTGGTTGTTATTGTTTATTCGGATATTGGTCACACATCTCAATACCTTAAAAACTTTTCCATCTGGAGCACTTTCAGTGGTTTCTTTGTTATTTATCAAATGTGTTGTTGAATTAAGCTTACCTCCTCGAGTGATCGTAATGTTGTCGTCACTAATGATTATTTCAATATTCTTGGTATTTTCCAGAATTTGTTTAGCACGGTCTGCAGGTAGTCCTGTAATGAGCTTTTTTTCGTTACGAGTCATCATACAAAGACGCCATAGATTATTTACCATTGGCAGTGAAATGCTCTAGGAATCCTTCATTGCTTATATTTTGGTATTTTCCTGCTAAGCTCATTTTGAATTCAACTAATTTTCTAATTTTTCAACACATTAAATAGTCTCAGTTGTAAACTCTTTCTATCACATAATTAGCAATAAGTCACTGTTATTATATCAGAAACGTTATGAGCTATCAACTTGAAATAAGCAAGTAATGTTTGCGTAAAATATACTAATTAATTCATATGAGTACTTAAATTCCAGCTGTAAGATAGAATTCCAATTCAAATAGACTTTCGATTCAATTATGTGCAAGTTGTTGATTATAAGTATTAAATTTCACCTGCGCAATGACTGGCCTGGTAATTGTTGTCGAAACGTGACAAACATGAATGGGGTAGATTAGACTTAAATCAATTTCAAACAAGAAGTCATTCATGACAGTAGATTTTTGGAACATTTTCGTGTTGCACAATGTCCTTACTTCTGCTAATTTTAACTGTACTTTCCTAGTTGAGCCGTTTCTTAGTCGATATGTTCTCGAGATAAAATGTAAAAACATTACTTTGGTCCTTTGGATATTTCCAGTAAGGATAAAGACTTTCTGAAGAGGTGATTTTCTGAATAAGTGACCGATCCAAGAATCCCATATAAACACATATTATCTCGGTTATTAGCTTAAAAACTTGATAATTTGATTTTAATAACATTTATAATATTATTAAAACCGTTACAACATAGTTTCAAAGATACGAAGCGAAAGAATTGCACTCTGCATGCCATTTACTGTCGACGTTTTCTAAAGAGCTTTTCAACGTCTGGCTGACGTCGCTTCATTCAACCCGATTTCGGAAAGCAACGTTGGTACAACAATGTGCCGATCCTTACTTTATCTAAATAACAATTCCTAGTCAAGACAATGTCCGAAGGTTTAAACAGAATAGATTCGGAAGTTTTAAACAGAATAAATTATAATAATTATTACATCTTTGCCAACGTTTTCTTAGCCGTGTATTTGTTTTTTTTTCAATAAAAAAATATTGGTGTGAAGTTCAATAACGAATATAATTGATTCCTTCCTAAAAAAAAACACTGAAATAAATTCGTTAATAAACAGTATAGTGTGTCCACTCTAATATGATGTACATGGAGTATATGAAAAAAAGTGGGTCCGAACTTCTTTCAAAACGAAACTGGCATTGGCATAATTTTCAGCGAGGAGCGCTAGAGCTAGATGATAAGAAACATTTTGTGGTCCAAACTGGATAAAATAGACACCGACGGCATGTAGTTCCAACAGGTTGGTGCAACGTACCACATAGCGCAAGCCACAATGGACGTTCTGCATCAGCGATTTGAGGGCCGTTTGAGTGTTATATCCCATACTTAATGCCATGAAATGTTCTTTCAATTAAAGAAATGCTCACTGGATATCTCACACACAACTTGTTTTATTTACTGATTATTTTTGTAAATATGATTTCATTTAAAAATCGAGTATCATTATTGAAAGACCCTATACAGTGCTTGCAAAGAGTATTGCAACACGTTTATAATTTTCTTAAACACGATATTTTAAAGGAATGTTAAAGCACGTATAATTTTATTTAAAAAAAGCATTTAATGTATTTTTTTCGATGTTGAAATTTTTCACCCTTATCCATCTACCTTTACTAACTTTTTATTTTCAAAAGAAAAGGTACTCATTATTGTGGTGAAAATAAAAGGTAATTCAATAAGGGATACAACGGTATACTCAGAACTAAAATTGGAGCTATAGTTTCCTTTAAAAAAAAGAACAAGGTTCATATCCTAAAAAGGTTGAAAATTTTAATTTTTGCTTCCTAGATAGACAATCCATTTTTACTTCACTTTGAAAGAAAGTGAAAAAATGTCAATAAGATGTAGAAATCCCAAATCACCTTTAATGTAAACAATTGTTTAAATACAAAATATTTTGGTTTTCATAAAATTCATAAGTAGTTGAATTTAGTTGTTAGGCATCTACCACAATTAAAACATAAAAAAAATGGATCGTTTGTCTAAAAAGCAAAGAATTTAAATTTGAATCTTTTTGAAGTATGGAGATCACAAAAAAAGTTACGAAGAAGTGGATTTCATATTTAGTGAAAAATGTCTAGATGTACCTATTGATAAAAGTGTAGTTTGTCGGGTTAACAAAAAATTTCAACAACTTGGAACTGTGGAATCTGCTCCAAAGTGTGGAAAACCTTAAATAGTAACTAGCGATGGTAAAGTACTAGACATTCTTTCACCTACCGATGAAAACAGTCTATCAGCAAATTTACCGATGAGTTTGATGTATCTGGAAAATTAGTAAACAATCTTTTAAAACAAGAACAATTTCATCCATGCAAAATTTCCCTTACCAAATAGTTGACGCCTGAAGATTTTGATTGCAGGATGAAATTTTGTGAACTGATGCAAGAAAAAGGCATTCAGGCTAATAGGTTCTCTTCTAGAATGTTATTTTCGGATGAAGCAACGTTTTGCTTAAATAGGCCTAGTCATAGACATAATTCTCGCTATTGATCTACAGACAATCCTTATTGGAAAAAATACAAAAAAGATTTCTTGAAAAATCATTCTGAAACCATTAAGACCCCGAATTAAAAAAAACAACAAACATGAAAATAACTAAAAATCTAGTGAGTTTTGGAGTATACATACATATGTATATGGGTTCAATTTATTCCTTATCTCATGCCCCATCATCGCCCCAAGAGAATACGTCAAATTACCAGTAACCCCGTAGTCATGGAACATTTAAAATTTCCTCGAGTTAGAATATGTTGGAATTGTACATTAAGAATCCCTCTAGTAAGAGATAACATGTCATTCAACAGATTTCCAAAACTACATCAACTGGTATATTTGGTAGATGTTACATAACGTAGATAAATCAAAGGTCGATTGTGGAAAGTCAGATCAATATACGATTCAATTCGATCCAGATGTTTGGAGCTACCCCTAAAGACTCACTTATGTATTGCCGAGTCAAATGTTCCGTTTCATGGGCAGATAAATGTAAAACAGTACATAAGAAACAAACCAAAGAAAGGGACATACAAATATTTTTTTATGAGGTCAGAGAGGGCTCATTTACGATTTTATTATTTATCAAAGTTCAACCATTGAATTGAAAGGAAACTGTGCATATTTTGGAGTAGGAGCTGGCACAGTAATGCAGGTATCAGAAAGAATTCATGAACCTAATCATGGTCTATTTTTTTAATAATTATTTTAATTCTTATTATGTCTGCCTGTATCTCCTCTATAGAAAAATATTTGCCCTTAGCACTATATGTGTAAATAGATTTTTGAAGGTTCCATTACTCAGTTATCAAGAAATGAAGAAAAAAGGTTCAGGTTTTAGTGAAAGAGTAGTTGGTACAGATTGCATAGTGATAACGAAATAATACGACAACAAAACAGTTGTTTTGGCAGCCAATTACGTGGGAAAAGGAAGCGCAGATATGTAAATGCACTCGAAGAGGTGTGATAAAGAAGAAAAACTCTACGTAGATGTAGATAGACCTAAATGTGTAACAATATAAACAATAGTACAGAAGATGCGAGTGATATGTATTTTTTGCTAGTTATAGACCCAATATAAAATCCCGAAAATGGACGATGAGTATGATTAACCACGCTTTTGACTACTCGCTGGCCAATGCCTGGATAGAGTATAAAACTAATGCGGCACAGCTTTAGAAATTCGGATAGAAATAGAAAAAATAAAATTTATAATATATTGCAATTTCAATTAAAAGTTGATGTGCACTTAATCTTCTTCAGACAAGCAGCTAAGTGAGGAAGATCTACTACCAGTGACGAAGGAATAATTAAGAACAAAAGAAAATACGAGGTAAGGCCAATTGAAAATAAGAGGGATGATACGATAGACCATTTCCCAAAGTAAGATAAAAAAAAGATCATTTACGATGTCAATTGGAAGGGCGCAAGGGTAAAACGCCTATTTTTTGTACAAAATGTATTTAAAAAGATCACAATTGTTTTCATAATTTCCATAATAAAATTAAGTAGATAACCATATATATTTTTTTAATTCAGTTAAGTCCCATAGTCCCCTGTAAAGGACATGACGTGACACAAAAGTGGAGGGGATTAGAGTAACAAGAAAGATTGCAGCAAGAATCATAAAAAAATTATTAATCAAGTTCCCAAAGTCATATAATTTTAAGATTATGTTTCTTGGTGCGTGACTGAAAGGGTTCAAATTTAAAAAAATGAAGTTATTTCGAACAATGGGAACATTTATCGGCATTTCTCAAATTTTGAAACGGCATATTCTTAAACTCCCATTGGCGTATTTGTACCCTAATTTAACCAACCTCGTATCTTTTATGTTTATCGAGGTCCTCATGGTTGAGCTCGAGAAAAGGTATATCTTGTAGACATGTTTATCAATATTGTGAATGTAATATGGTCCAATTTCAGAGATTTTGATTAATTCCGCAACTGCATAAAAGACCAGCTAGAGCAATGTTCAGACACTACTCCTGCTAACATTGTGGATGCTGCCTAATGTTCGTTAGGAAGCAGTTGCTTTGTGGCGAGAAACTGCAATTCTAAGGTCTAATGTTAACACCCTGACAGTGATTTAAGAGATGTCTCTGTCATGAGAGAATTCACTTCATAAGTGGAGAATACTGACGGATTTGCTGCACCCTCCATATTTGAGGAGATTTAAATATTAATAACTTTGTCCTTATGATGTTCGACTTAATATTACAAAAGCTCTTAGTTTTTATAAATTAATAAAGTTTACTAGTTACAGTAGGCCTATTATTTTTAATAGCCAAATACTGGAATTTGAATCTGGTGATCAAGGGTGGTATTCCATAATTCTTTTAACGATAGATAACAGTGTAGCAAATAATTGTGTAATCAAAATATTAGAGACAGTGCCGTTTATCGTTTTTTTTAACCAAAATCCACGAATATCAATTATGGACGTCCATAAGACCATTGCAATACTTTCGGTGGTCGTTTTCCCCTGAAAGCCTGAAAAGATTAAGATCTGTTATCTATAATCATTTTATGCCTCATTCCAGCTTCGCGTTTAATCAACTCGAGTATCTCGAAGACCAGTTTGGATCCTATTAGTTTCCGTCAGTTCGGTTCATCCCGAGTCAATCAAGCGCAGGCAGAAATCGGCAATGTGGACGGCAAGTATATTGGACCTGCAGAAAAATATCCTACCAACGTCATCTGGCGTGTTTTTTTTTGCTGCACTTCCACCAAATCTTCGAGTGCAACCAGGAGGACTTAGGGAACGAGGCAGATCTAAAGTCGAGAGTAATGAAGATGAATGTAATAATAATCGTAGGAAGGAAAAAGCTGAGAAGATTAAGGCAACTGCCCCAGGTCTGCCCAAGTTATCGCGGTTCAAATTTTGAAAAGCAAAAATTTGAGTACCTCCTTCCTCCTTTGACATTTTTCGAAAAAAAATCGAAACTTTTACTGTGCTGTTATCGGTCCGATGGACTTATAGGGGGTTTATGTTGACTGAGGATGTCCCATTAGAGGTTGTATAGCCTTGAAAAGGTACTTTTATCGAACTGTCATTTTCGGCACTAAAAAATCGCAAAAATTGAGGACCACAATGGTGCTGTATCAAGAAAACTTTAAAATATACAAACAAACGATTTACGGCATTTAATAGAAAGGGTATTCTAAACTGATTTAGATAAGAGATAGGTTACATTAGAAAAAGTTGTGTTTTTTCATAAATTTTTATAAAAATTTCCATAATAAATATAAACCAATGATGACTAGGAAGTTAAAAAATATTGCGTTTGGAATTACTGCCTGTACAATTTTCTATTTCCAACCAAGCTAACCGATCTACCTGGTAAAGTGGTCAAGGCACGCAAACATTGCTCACTTACCAGTGGTCAGTTATTGGTTTAATCGGTCAACGACATTATTAATATTAAAGCTCAATTATTTAAAGACTGCGGAAAATGGTATTTTGTTCAATAGAACTGCTAAGGTAACATTCAGCTTTATGTATTTTTTTGTCATTTATCTTGTGAGAGAGTAACCACAAAGTTCTTTTTTGTGTCCGCATCTGAAATTTGAGAACTTAGGGCCTGTTGGTACAGGATTTTCACGCGAACATGCACATCCGCCTTAATTTTTTTATTTTAAAACTTAGAAAATTATGCCTAAAATAAACGTGGTATAAAACTTTCTTAGAAATTTGCTTAATAAAATCAATTTTTTTTATTAATGGAGCATGAATTTTTCATAGCATAGACGGCTATAATTTACGGAATATTTGAAATAGATAGCAGTTTCCAGTATTTTCCTTTTATACCGACTAACAAAAAGAGATTTAAAGTCACTGTTGTTCACAATTCAATGAATGGTAGACTGTGTAGGCCCTCACTCTATTATTTCTGGAATACATCAAGGCGTCCATTAAAGCTATTCTCGGCTCAAGTTTCGAGACACATAATTAGGTTATATTTCATTTTTTTTTCTTTTGAATTCAATGTTTTCAACATTAGTGCTTCAAGCCGAATCTATAGATAGGAGACGTCAGCTCCTCCATTATGTATATAGAATAAACTGAAACATTGGTTTATTACGTCCTTAAGAAGTACGAGAAGTGTTTCAAGGTTTCAAGTATCGTTCACTTTACTATCATCGGCCACATTCTTGAATATGGGGAGTAGAACCCTCCTCGGGCATGACATCAACATTTATCATTATCAATTGTAAAACTGGGTTCTAAACTGGCGACTTGAGAATTGCGATATCTGTATATTGAATCAGTATTTTTGTCAATAAAAAAATTTATATAATAGAAATATAATTCGAACGTTTCGGTATTCGTATGATGTCAAAGTGGCATACTTTGAAGAATTCTTAAGTCTTAGTATGAAGAGTATTTCAAGAATCTTTAACATCAGAATCTTGGTTGCGGATTGAACCTTTTTGACGTCATTTCTAAGCGATTTTTTATATCTTATATTTAAAAATCGGGCCTCTGGAGATTTTAGTTCTTCTCTACCTGATGTAAAAGTATAAAACAACGATAGACTTATCTGTTTCGTACAACCAATTTAGCGAGAGGGTTTGAAGCTTTTGTTCCACTATCGATAAAGGAGATGTTACTGCTGCACAATGCAATAAACTCAGTATATCACTCTATGAACGAGACAACCTACTGAATTGGTCTTTCGAGCCTACAAGAACTACCAGACTGTGCCAGAGGTACTTTACGTAATCTATAGCCCACATAGGCTGTTTTCAAAAATGTGGACAATATCCCGGAAATGAAAAGTTCTTGTCAGAAAATTAATTTCCAAAAATTTACTTTCATAGAAATACAGATTTTCAAAATTTTATAGCGAAAATGAATTTTTCAAATAAATTTTCTTCCAGTTGATGAAATTTAATGAATTTTTTGTCACTCATGTGTCATATTAAGGTTAATAAGAAAGGACATTGTTCTTCTTTCTACATTTTCAGGAAGGTGGGAGGGAGAGTATTCTCAACTTATTTATCCCTAAACTTTAAAGATCTTGATTTTTTTAACTGTTATATGGTTTATTAGATTTCTGGTGCACCTAAGAAAACAAAGGTGCTCTTGGTAGATGTTCGTAAACCGTTTTCCAAGAAAACACCTTTTTACCAGTATGTCAAAAGGCGTAATTTACAAAAGTAATTGAATTTTGTGTATATTTATTACTCTATCATCTAAATGCCAAAATAACAACAATTTTTTGTTAAAATTGTTAAAAATAAATGTATTGCTTTGAAACAAATTCATTAAATTGCATCAACTGGAAGAAACTGGAAGAAAATAATAAAATGCCATTTTCGCTATTAAACTTTGAGGAGCTGTACTTCCGTAAAGGTAAGTTTTAGGAAAACAATTTATAAATAATCTTTTGACAAAAACTTCTCATTTCTGAAATATCACTCACATTTTGGAACTGTATAGGAAACATCTATTGGTCGGCCTTTCAGACACCTTAAATGTCCTGCATAAGCTCAGAGTGAGATTTACGTCCTGTTTTTGACTACCGGAAATAGTGATAAAGAAACAAGACTAAGACCAAAATAAGAGTGACCTTCATCTTAGCCTTGTTTTTAAATTGAGAGCCTCGGTCTTGGTCTTGCAGAATGAAACTTTGTACTGATCTTGCTTTTATGTATCTAATCGTACTATTGCATTTTGTGCAAGCCAACCCAGACCAATACTTTTACATAAATCTAAGCGAAACTACTCTTTTTGCAAAAACAACAAAGGGTATAAACAACTAATTTTTAGCCAAATTGAAAGATATATTTTTGCGGGAATATTTGACGTCTCATATCGGTATTCCATTCTGTAAGAAGTACAAGAACATGATCTTCCAAAGCACAAAAGGAACATATAAAAGTAAACATATTTTTTATTATGAAATATATTTTATTTATATGTATTGAAAACTATGCTTTATTATAACTAAAATGATTAACAAATTACTTTAAAAAGAACTGAGTAACGATTTACATTTTTTTGTACACTCTAACTCCATTAGGTACACTACTTTTTGAAGATGCAGCTTTCTAAAAATTACCAAAATAGCGTTTATATCATTCAGCAATATGTGTAACTTACCAAAATTAGCTCAGAACCAGATAGTGAGTAAATTCTTTTCCACAGATTTGATTTAATGGTTAAAGTATTACAATCCAAAACAGCAAAATTCTGAGAAAATAGATTTTTATTTCCCATTTGGATAACGATTAGATAAATCTTACTATTTTAATAGTTTTCCCATCTGGAGCAATCTGAGAGGTTTCTTTGTTATTTTTTTAATTTTCAGTAAGCCCAGCTCACCGAGAGATCGTAATGTTGTCACCACTAATGTCAATTTCAATGTTGTTATCGCCCGCTACAATTTTTTTAGCATGCACTGCTGGGAGTCCTGTAATGAGTTACTATTTCCTCCAGACCAGTCGAGACTGGTAAAAATCATAGAGAACTTATCAGTGGCTGGATGGATGTGCTGGATGAACCTATAATTTTTTTACATTTTGCTACTTTTCTGCTAAAGCCAATGTAAATTTAGTTAACAATCAAATTTGTTTATTTATTGAACAGTGTCAATGGCAAATTAGTTCGCTGCCACATAACTTGCAGTAAGTCACTTTAATATCCATAATGGGTATGTCTTATCAACTTCAATTAAGCAAGTAATGTTTGCGCAAATTCATAAATTCCAACCAAAAATGAAATTCCAACTCAAATAGGTTTTCAATTAAAATATCTGTAAGTCGTTGATTTCTCAGGATTAAAATTCTCCAAAGCAATGACTGGCCAGATGATAATTGTTGTCGTAAGTTGATAACAACTGCATACATATATTAAAAAATAATAATTAATCAGAGTACGTAATTATTTTCGCAAAATTTCACAAAACCGGTAACTAATCAGATTTAATTCAGTAACTAGTTATCAAAGAAAGTAGGTATAGTCATTTTGCGGGACTTCGCTCCTGTCGCAAAATACCACTAGTTACATAAAATTATGCATTTCCTAACTAGTTACACAAATAGCGATGTTGAGATCGCAAAAGAAAATATCAATCAGATTACATTTGCTGCTAAATTTTCCCTTTTCAGATTGAAATTTGATAGAAATGTCCAGAAAAGTATTTTGGAACGAACGCAACTGGATTTTGGAAATAACTTGGAAGTTTGTACAATACGGGTTCAGTACAAGACAGATTCGCATAAAACGGTGGAAAAATTGTGATGGTATTCGTGTAACACGCTAAAAGATGCTCCTATAACACGACAAGAGGAAACAAATGTTCCGATTTTATTACGTTTTAGCTCCAATAATTAATATCACTTTAACCCAATAACACTAAAAGTTATTGTGCTTCACAAATTCGGGGAAACGCCATTTTTAGAGGAGGTTGTTTATTAAATAATTATGTTAAACATTTATTTTACATCTTTGTTAAGCATGCATATAAGTGTATGTTTATGCATAAGTAAATTGTATGAGCCGCTCATTTGCCAAATCGATTCATAAAAGAAAAAGTAAAAAATATTTATTAAAAAATTTTTATACATTTCATGTGAATAGAAACATTTATTATTTAGCGGCCCTAAAAGTTATCGTCATGTAATGTCTTAAACGTGACTATTAAGAAAGAATTATTTTAAATATAACAAGTAAGTTAATCGCCTTGGGCTATAAACAGCTCATGTATTTATATAATCCAAGTGACTCATGCAAAGCGAACTCGTTTAACACGGAACGTATCCACCATGTTACTGGGGGGTCTACTCTATTCTGTCTTCGTCAGTGCTTATACAGAGGGTTGCAAATTATTTATTTGAAGAAATCTACGACTCAGAATTTTCGAAAATGGTTCTCAATATTTTCTTTATAGTTCTTAATATTTCTAAAATATTTAATTAAGTGACTGCTTAAAGACATACACTACATGATATCTCAGTTAGAGCTAAAAGTTAACAGATTAGACTGTCAGCATCAGATGGGAAGTCATCTTCTTACCTCTAAAGTACCTTTAAAGGAAATATTTTACTCAAACTTAAAATAAATATCATATAAACTTTTGAAGTTGTAAAAAAACGACACCATTTCCAAATCTTAACTTCCTATAGTTTAACGAACGTTTCTGGCCAATATTAAAATAACAATATTTGAAATTACAATTTCGGCATGTCTAAACACTTTAACGAGTTCATAACACTTCTTGCCTCCTAACAGCGTCAATTAGTTGAAATATTCATGCTGATAATAAAACAGCCATTTATGTAAACAGTTAGGGTGCGCATAATTATACAATTTGCCGCAGAAAACGATGAACGGCATGGAGATCTTGGAAAGGATAATAGATACAAAATAGCTTAAATTGGGAAAAAATTGCGTAATTTCAAGCAACTTAATAATCTGTTTTAATATCGGCTAAATTCCGAATTGTTACGAAGATATTCGGAAAAAACGAATTTGGCGGTTTTTATTTTTTTTTGTAAATAGCCCTTATACGGTTACAATTAGAGGAATGAAAGTTTCACATTATCAAGCCATTTTTTTGAGAATTTGTTAGCAGTCTTATCACTTTTTTGTTAAGTGCTTACTTTTGGAGATAAACTGTTAAACTTTTAATTTTCAGATAGGCGCAATATCGAATATTTACATTTTTGAAATCGTCATAAAGTTTCCTTTTCAGTCATGTATTATATTTGGTATTTTTCTTACAAACTCTGATTTATAGCCATTCATACATTTTTTGATAAGTCAGTTATGATTTTGACTTATAGAACTGGTATATAATAAATAAATAAATGCTTAAACGAACTAAATCCTTTCAAATTAGATAGCAGTCCTCTAAATGTGGACTTTCCGGGTTGCTTCCTTTCTGGGAATTGATTTAGATTCATACATAGGTTCAGGATTCTATACAATTTCTATGCCATAATATGTAGGTTTATGACATCGAATTTCTCTTCATTGCAGACGCAATTTTGAGTTATTATTATGTACACGTCAAACAAATTTAGGGTTTTATAACTTTAAAATATTTTTACCGTTTCCATAGTATTTATTTAATGTGTAACATCGTCAAGAAGTTCTCAAAAAGTGTATTAATAATGTAAAACGTTCATTCCTCTAACTGTAACCGCATAATAGTTATTTGCAAAAAACGAAAACCGTCAAATTCGTTTATCTTTGCGGATATCTTGATAACTATTCAAATTTAACCGGCATAGAAACAAATTATTAATTTTCTTTAAATTGCATAACATTTTCCTAATTTGAGCAGTTATGTATCTATTACATTTTCCGGGAGCTTCATGCTGTTCATACTTATCTGAGACAGACTGTATATAGGTGTCACCAGTTCAAATGGAAACCTTGAGATTGTACAAGTGGGAGAAGGGCCGCATAAGGTTTAATATGCCTCTGAGAAAGATCAACGAAGTGCGTTGCGAGGCTAGCAGCTAACGTAGGCGGGGTCAGTTCTGTGTTACCAAATGTTTTACCGTTTCAGAATTTTTACTAATATAACTTCTAGTGATTAATTAATCTTTTTTTTTGTATTTATGTACATTGCTGCTTTTTGCTTTGATATTTTTTTTTTAATTCCATCGCCACGAAGGCAGCGAAATCGATACTAATCCAAATATCGAAGTGGAGACATCTGACTCCGCCCACATTAGCTGCTAGCTTCGCTACTAATTTCGTTGGTCTTTCTCTGAGGCATATTAAACTTTATGCGGCCCTTCTCCCACTTGCACATCTCCTATGTATCTACTTGAACTGACGATACCTACCTAACAAGTAAAATTTTGCAGGATGAGGGAAACGAGGTAGCACAATTGACACGAGTTACAAAAATTGACTTACTACTTCTAAAAGTGAGTCTTTTTATTTTTTGTTTTAAGCAATGGGTTTGCAAGTTGTTATTTACACAAAATTATTATTAAACACAATAATATAAATTGTTGTTATAATAGTAAAAAAATGTGTATATTAAAATTGTAAAATGAAATTTCTCATTTCTCTATATTTTTACGTGCCAAAGCTTAAACGTGTTTCTAATTTTTATCAAAATTTTAGTAATAATTGATACAGCGTTTATAATATGTAGGCAAAAATTGCCATAGGTAAAATTATCTCCTTCAATCAGTAATTTATCAAGATAGGGAAGAAAATTTTAATGTTAAAATTTGTGGTGAATTTTTATTCTCCGAATTACAGGATTTTATGAAAAAAAATAAACGGTCTAAATAAATTTAAAAAAATTAATTACAATTTTTTGTAGATTCTAATTCCATCAGCAATCCCTGCATTTCCAGATTTTGAGACCTAAAATTCAAAATTATTTAAATTCCGGTTTCCAAACAGCGAAAAATGTAACTTACCACTGTCAGTTCAGAGCCTGAATCAGATAATGTGTAAATCCTTTTCCATTTGCCTTGGCTATGGCTTGACTCGACGGTTAAAGTGGTACCATTTAACACGCTAAAGTTCTGTTAAATTTTACACAATACCTGTTTTAATTATTTGGCTCACGGAAGCACAAAAAAGATAATTACCTTAATTACATTCCCATCTGGAGCAGTCTCAGTGGTTTCTTTGTTATTTGTATAATTGCGATTATGTCCATCTCCTCGAGCAATCGTTATATTATCACCATTTATGGTAATTTCGATATTGTTGGATCCTTCTATGAATTTTACAGCTTGTTCTGCAGGTATTCCTGCAATTTTCTTTAATTTTATTAGAGTGTCTAAAATTTGCGGAATAGAACAAGAACTTACCCTGTGCTGTCATGTGTTCCAGGACACCCTGGTTTTTTACAACTTGATACTTTCCTGCCAAACCCATTGGTGCTTTAATGATTTAAGTAAATATTCACTAAACAAATCGTTGCAAATTTTCTCAATGAACATGCAGAAAAAAGTTTTATATAAATAATATCGTCTTATCTAATCAAACAAGCATATATTTGTTTAAGAAAGGTATACAAATTAAGTCCTACGAATACCCAAGTTCCAATTATAAACCACCAAATGAAATTAAATTAGATATACAGGGTGTTCGTTTAACAGCCCCTCGGTTTTCTATTAGTTTATTTGTAATTCCATTTAAAAAAATTTTGGGGATCTCTATGGGGTTAATGTAGGTAAATTCTAAAATTAGTAACAACTCTATAGGGTGTCTCAAAAAAGCGGTGCGTCGTGAAGTGTCATATTTTTTAAATGAGACCACTTGCATTTTTTCCACCTGATAATCTGTCAAAACTTAAAATAAAAAAACACTGAACCACGGCAACGCATGGTTAACGCTCAGGCACGTAGCCATTAATACAGCTTTTCTCGAAATAATTCATTATTCCATTAACATTTGAGATAAACATGACATTATTTTATACCAAAATGATGAAAATTTAATTTTTTTTCATCCTACGTAATAAAAAATACATCATCTTCTTAGGAAAAATCAAGAAAATTGAAATTATTGTTGTGACCATCCTATATATTTTTTTGGCTAAATGAGTATTCATGCCTGCTAGGGGATCTTACATGAGAATTCATCCAAAAATTATTAAAATCTAACTCAAGTTAACTGCAATATTAATTTTTTTATGAGGCATCTAAATGTCTAAAATGTCTTTTAAAACTTCATAGTTTCGAGTCACTGCATCCCAAGGTAAAAAAAATCTAGGAACTAACACAGGATCAACAGAGTATTCTATCACGTGGAAAAAATACAGGTGATCCCATTTAAAAAATGGCTCCTATGACTCCCCGTTTTTTTGGGACACTCTGTAGAGTTACCACTAATTTTAAAATTTACCTTTATTAGCCTCACATATATCCCCATAATTGTTTTTTTACGAAATCACAAGTAAACTCATAAAAGTCCGAAGAGCTGTTGAATAAACACCCTGTATAAACACATAGATTAGAATATATTCTACAAGTTGATGATTTTAGTTACTAGGTTGATAATAACTGTGTTGAAACATGATGACAACACATAATGTAGATTAGGTTTTTAGCCATAGGGGTACCCGAGTGAATGCCATGGAAGTACCCTAATGAAATTGGTTCCTCAAATAAAAAGAAACCTATGGCACTCATATCACCTCTCTTAGTAGTAAAGGTATCATCAACCCTTACAATGTCAGCGCTTACCACCTCGTTTACTGTTCCGTTAATATGCTTTATAAACGTGGTAGCAAAGTCATAACATGTACCCCATATTTTTTCATTTGATATCATTATACGTATATGGCTTATACAGGTAGTAAAATATAGTCACGTTGTGACCAAATCATTTTTTAAATTTAGCTGAATACAGGTCTGTGAGGTGCAATTGTGTTGGGTTGAAAAGTTGTATATCACTTCATTATAGGGGTTATACGTTAGAACCTGGGAATATGGCAGCAACTCAAACATACAACCACATAATAATTGAGGATATTAGGCTGTTTACACGGCATTTTTACAGGAGATCTCAGATCTTCAATGGTTCCTATAATTGTTTTGGACAATAGAAAAAGAAATCTTCCATCTTTGTGCTTCAGGCAGTGTTCACTAAATAATGTGAAGGAGACATTTTGCATTGTGCCTTCCTCCAGATTCTCCATGAAAATAACAGTATCAGTAAATAAATCTATTTTATCAGCTCCATTTGGTCCTCGGTTTATGATCTTAAGGTCTCCCACTCTTTTTTGATAGTAAAAACTTTTGAGCTAGCTGGTAACGATATCAAGCCCTTAAGTAACTTCTTGTGCTATAAAGACTTCTATAATTAATTTTTTATGTTCAAAAAATGGAGATTTCTTTTAAATTAACAGCACTATTTTTTGGTAGTCGCGTTGCTTATGATCTATGTTTAAAACTGACCCTCATATGAAGATTCTCTACAATAATTATTGCGTAGGCAGCTTTGATTATGAAACTGCGAAGTTTCTGAAGTATTTAATTGAAATTTATGTATATTATTACTAGTTAGTAGTTTTATAGTACTAGTAGATAGTTTTATTAATAATACTTACGTATCAGATTAGAATTCGATATATTGTAGTTGGAAATAGGGGTGAGAATAAAATGCGCTGCCACTCTAGGGGATTTTAAATCTATCATCAATAATACCACTATTTAGGGTCGATTTATACAAGGTGTCAATTTAAATACTTCCCACCCATATTATCTCGAAACGGGGTAGATTTTCTTTTAAATCACCAGAAGATGTTGATTTTGTTATCGGGGAGGAATTTTTTTTAATGTAGAATTCACTGCGCTTTGTTCAATTTTGTACCCACCAGAGTCACCCTTTCAAATATCTTAAACGATAAAGGGGGTTAAGTGATATATCATATTAAAGGACTTTTCATTCTCTACATTTCAGTACCTCATTTGTTATATTTGATTGTAGCGTTATCAAGTCAGGAGTCTTTGATCATTCTAAATTCATTTTTCCTATTAATGTTTTGAAAGCGTTGAAACTAAGACTTTTTATTCAAACATTTCTTACGATTAGGAAATTGTTGTAATAAACTTCTGTATAGTCGTTTTAAATTCTAAAGCACATAATTTTCCTTATTGCTGGCCTTTAAAAAAACACCTTCAAATTTGGAATTTTTATTTCTAACACATTTATTAGTTTATTAGATGTTCGAAATTTTCTCCATTATTTTCGAAACAATAATAAAGTCTATTTTGAATCTTGACTGATATTTTCAAATACCGCTTCTTGAATAGCTCTACGTGCTTCTGTGATTCTTCTTTTCAAATCGTCAATATTATTGGGCTGGGTTTTGGAAACAACCGATTTTATATGCCTCTACAAAAAATAATCTAACGGCATTAAGTATGGTGATCTTGCAGGCCCATAACAAAATCGACACGTTCCGACGATTATTAAAAAATCTACCCGTTTCGAGATAATAGGGGAAGAAAGTTTTCAAATTAACACCCTGTATAGTTGAATCAATGTATTTTTACGTGCACGTCATTAATATACCACATTCATAGAGCAATATGAAATATCTATTATTGAATATCATCTAGCACCTGTTCAACACTAAAAATCAGGTGTTTCATTATTAAGTTACAATTGAAACCACAGCAACAGCCACTGGTTTAGTTTGTTGGGACATGACTCAACATGATAATACCAGAAGTTCTATCATGGTGTAATCATTACGACATACATAGTTGGTTTCCGAAGTACAAATCGTCATTAGAAGTTTTCGTCTGGAATTACGTTGAAAACTTTAGTGTTGAGAATTTGAGCCAATTGCTTGTAGTGCAAAGGTTATATCGAAACTAGCCCTGGGCAGAGAGTAATTAGCGCATATATTAGAGTAATATTAAAATGAGGCATTTTGCGAATAATATTCATATAGAAATTCCATGACTCCGACACGGGTAAAGACAATCAATCATTAGTCATAAATGAGGACTATTTTGTAGAAGCTATAGGATAATAAATGGTAATATTATTCGTGTAAGTCTATCTACGTAAAAATCAAAATAATTACTTAAGTACATATGTACATACATATATTATTTATGAATATTGACGTATTTAATGCCACATAAAATTCTGAATTTGTATTGTTTTTCAAAAACCTCTGACTTTTTTTCTGTCGTCAATTTCTCCTTGAAATGAGAAATATAAAGTTTCTCCAGAAACAAAACCTTTTCTGGTTCTTGATTATTTTTGATTTAATGCCTCTAAGTCTTCTATAATTCCTTGAGGCGGCTGTAACTCGTTACTCCGTTGTGCCTGGTGTTCAAGTGTAATAATTACTGAAATTTTGATTTGTGGAAGGGCAATATTGCAATTATCTGTATTATTTATTCTTCTTATTAATAATTATTACGATTACAAAGAAGTCCATACGAAAATTATTTTAAGCTATTTTTCATTTGTTTTTGATGGTTTTAAGACCATACGATCTTCTTTAATATGGTGAAACTAACTCTTAATGTCTACATATTGAAGACATTGAAAGTTAGTTCGGTAAATGAAATTAAATTTGAAGCGAAGCAAGGAACAAAGTTTGGCAGCACTTTCTTTGATCTCCTTACTAGAATTTGGAATATTTTAAGTACACTTTGATAGACAACAATTGCTATTTCCGGGTTAAAGAGAAGAAGGGACCGAAGTCATAACAATTAAAATTTTGGTTTTTGAAATATCTGAAAGACCAAGTAGTTTTATAGATATGCAGGGTGTCTCAGTTGTTTCTAGCAGGATTTTAACATTCGATAGAAAAACTTGATTCAGAAAAAAAACTTCATATAAACATAGATTCGAAAGTGCTTGTTTTTTGAGATAAAGAGTGTTAAAAATGTAAAAAAAAATCGTTTTTTTGTTATCATGTTTTCATCTTTGGAATTATTTCACTTAAAATTGGTAACATGATATCAATCAATGATTTTATTAGGTGGTAATAATACGTTTTACGCGCAACCAGTAGTGGCGTTGTGGGGTTGCACCACCATGAATTAAGTCGGAAAAGTTAGGCAGGACTATTAGAAATTAAATTGCGTATTTTTTCTAAACAAGCAGCTCAACCTCTTCAAGAAAGGTCTCTTGATTCTTCTTCGTATCTCCTTCTGTCACAGAAGAAATTGGCATTTTAGTTAACAAATACAACCATATGACAAAATTAATTTATTAGTTTTATTACAATAGCACTAGACATTTTATCACATTATATTAGATACTTGAAAGGAAAAGTCTATGCTACTCCTGTAGCAATCAGAAACGAACTTATCCAGCGAATTGCAAACGCATGTGGAAAAATACTAGGGTGCTACCTGGGTGGTGCTAGGAAATCCGTCAGACGAAAATGTGAATTGTGTGTTGAGCAAAATAGTTCTTATTTTGAACATTTATTTTAAGTATCTAATATCTAATAATTGCTTTAAGTATTTTTTATCAATAAATTAGTTTTGTCATATGGCTGTATTTGTTAACTAAAATAACAATTTCTTCTGTAACAGGGGGAGATACGAAGAAGAATCAAGAGACCTTTTTTGAAGATGTTGAACTGATGGTTTAGAATAAATACGCAATTTTATTTTAAACAGCCCCGCTTAACTTTTCTGTCTTAATTCATGATGATGTAACTCCCCAACGCCACCACTGGTTGCACGTAAAACGTATTATTACCACGTATTATTATTACCTAATAAAGCACCTCATCGGTATATATCATGTTACCAATTTTAATTGAAATAATTCTATAAATGAAGACGCGATAACAAAAAAAAGTATTTTTTTGGACATTTTTAACACCCTGTATCTCAAAAAGCAAGCACTTTCGACCTATGTTTATATGAAGTTTTGTTCCTGAATCGAGTTTTTCTATCGAATGTTGAAGTCCTGATAGAAACAATCGAAACACCCTGTATTTGAATAATGAAATTACTCCTTTGAGTTTGCATCTCTTCCTCCGTTTTACTAAATCTGGAAACGCTGCATGTTATTTCCCATCGGGTATTGTTGTTTAGACCGATGAGCTGTACCTTTACAAAAAACAGGTTACAAATTTTTTGTATCTTTTTGTATCGATATCACTTTGTAGATGATTCAATTGAATGGTAGTGCGGCCACAAAGAACATGTTCGTACTACGGGCTGCATTAATAATCGGGATAATCGGGTTTTCTTTTGTTTCAAAGACTAGTAGGATATACTATTAGTATATCCATGATTTAGTGAGTGAATGTCGGTGTTGCTTAACTGTTCTTTAGTAAGTGAAAGTGGATACGTTGACGTAATTGTGGTTCATGGTTTTGTTGCTCAGGGGTGTCTTCCTCCTTCGAAGATAAATAGAACAAGGTTTCCACCCGTGCTATCTCACGTTAAATAACTGCATTAAGCAGCCATTTAACATAAGGAAATGCGATAGAATAGGGGAACTAGGGCCTTGCAGGGGGAAGAGCTATTCTAAGTAAAGAGAGGCGCTGTTGTGATGGGATAACACGGAGGATGGGATGATGGGAATAGAAGATCCGGGTAAGATGCCTTTATAATTTAAATAAATAAAATTTCTGATTGTTGTTTTTTTATTGTTTACAGGTAAGTTTTGGCAGATCAACGAGAAGGATGAAATTTGCAAGAGCGTTGGATTGTACCCTTTGAGATGGGGTGAGGGGAGTAAAAGGTGAGGATAACATGGGCTTTTGATCTAAATGAACCATTCTAATTGTTGATTTTTTTCGTTTACAGGTAAGTTTTGGCAGATCAATGAGTGCAGCATAATTGGAAATGCTGCTGAAAATTGAAGTCGTTTCATTTTGGTGTAGCAATTAAGGTAAGATTTAAAGTGGTATTTGACTTTCGATATTAATTTTGGGATTTTTAATCCTCTTTTTGAAAGTTTTAGAGAGATCACAAAAATTTCCCATATTTGCAAAGAATTTCATTCGTGATTCTATTAAATTTACTTTATGCAAAAGTTACTTGCTTTCATTCCGTAAATTGAGAATAAATCTCACAGTTTTTGAATTACACGACTTGAAATTGCTCCTGAAAGGTTTTTTGGTTACGATAAATTCACTTAAAATATGTTTTGATCTAGCTGCTAGGTAGCAGCGCATGCGCCTTACCAAGACGCAATAAACCGACCTAATTTTATTGCAAGTATCGATGACTTCAATAGTTTTAGAAATTTAATTTTATGAACTCTTCTAAAGGGTGTTTATTAAGTACTGGTACAAACTTATAAGAGTGAATAATTGACTAATTTTAAGATAAAAAGTTTATATGAACATGGATCCGTATCGGCTTGGTTCTTGAACCACAGGGTTTCAAAAAAATTTTGTTTGGTATTTGGATTATATTTTTGTTCAATAACATGTTAATTTGATAAAATTTTGGATACTGGGAGAATCGATGATGAGAACTCAAATCTCAAAAAAAAAAAAATTATTTAGTTTTTTGTTTAATGCTAGAGGGCGCCACATACGATGTTCTACCTATATTTAAATAACAATAACTTTAGTATTTGCTGCTGAAAACAACCGTTTTGGAAAAAAACGAGTTCAAACTTAAACTTGCGTTGGAAGTTTATAAATTGTATAATATAAAATTGATTGTGAGAGTTTTTGAAAAATAAACGGAAAATTTGTCTTTTATTGATTGTATTGTGACATAACAAACTTAGATCACTTATAAGACTAATATTAAATTACTTTTGCAAATAAGTTAACAACAATAATTGCTGAAAATGACTGCCGCCTACTATAACGCATGCATCAATTCACCTTAACATTGATTGACAAACTCTTTCGAATATACCTGGTGTCTGATTAATAATGGCACACGATTCAAATATCCTATTTTTTAGATCTTTTTTATTTGTCGTACGGAAATAAAAAGTTTTTTGTGATTTTGGTCATTACCCCTAGACTTTGTTTTATGTGTGTAGCAAAGAATACATTATTCTAGGGCCCATTATCGCACGTAATAGTGTCGTTCACACGCACGTTCATGACATGTTCGTCGCTTGGGTTGCTCGTTTCCCCTAGGTCGTTCGTTTCGCTAACTTGGACTCATGAGACAATAAGCCAAATAAAACTTGAATCTTAATATACTCTTTTGCATACTCTGAAGAAACTTCTTCGAGTTCCAGAAGCAAATGGGTCATAATTGCCCACAAAAGCTCTCCAAGAAATAATCCAAAAAAATCTTAGTTACATTGCAGTGCTTATAAGGTTCTGAGAGGAAAACTGCTCTATTACAAGGCAAGCAGAAATTTTGGAGTTTGTTTGAGAAAAGTCCCCGAATTTGCCCATGCAGAAAAATTAGACCTACCTTTTACACAGCTCAAAATTAATCATTTTACGGTTAGGCAGTAAATTGGTATAAAATGCTTTCTTTTTTATAGAACCACCTGAATATTAGTAAAAGCGCTGAAAGAAAATTAGATTTTCTTTAAACCGACGTGTAATGCTCCAAGCTACACCGTTATACTTTACAAAGAAAGGCTTATGTTCAACTAATCAAAAGTTTTATTATTCTAACACTTCACTTGGCAGCCGGAACGCCTTAAAAAAGTAACATTAACAAAAGAATGAAAATGCGCGTTATTTTGTGCGATCCCTTTTTAATACAAAGGGTGTGTATTAAGTACTTGTACCAACTTTAAAGAGTAAATCTTTGACTAATTTTAAAATAAAAAGTTCCTATAAATATGAGTCCATTTCGGCTTGGTTCTTGAGATACAGATTTAAAAAAAAAAATGTGTTTTGGCATTTTGGTTATATTTTTGTTCAACAGCATGTCGATTTGATGAAATTCTGGATACTGGAAGTATCGTTAATGAAAAACTCAAATATTTAATTCGTTTTTTGTTTAATGTTAGAGAGCGCCACATACAGTATTTCACCTGGATTTAAATAATCATAACTCTTAGCATTTGTGGCTGAAAGCAGCCGCTTAAGGAAAAAAAGTTTTAAACTTAATCCTACGTTGGAAGTTTGTAAGTTGAATTGCTGGAAGTTATTGAAAAATAAGAAAAAAATACATTATTTAACGTCACGAGCTGTTAGACTGTCACTTTATAAATTACTATCATCAAATTAGTGAATATTAGATAAAAATAAAAATTCGCAAAAAACGTGCTGCATCTTTCCTCTGTAATGGCAATAAACAGAAAAACAGTACGTGCAAGCATAGCAAGTCTTAGAAAACAATTCAAAGGTTTCAATGGCAACAGCAACAGTCATGCCAGTTGATTTAAAAAAAAGTTTTTTATTATAATTTTATAAGAAATAATTTATTGTGTGTTGTGTTCAAAATGTATCAGTATACTGAAGCATGGCAAATATGACAGACATTTATTTCACCTATGGAATGGCTCTCGGTAATGCATAAAGTGTAAGACAACTGTATCAGGAGCGATTTCCTCAACGGGCGGTTCCAGATGTCCAAACTTTCATTAATATTCAAGAAAGACTTTGTGAATTTAACAGTTTTAAAAGGACAACAGATATCCCAGGAAGACCTGCCACAGTTTGAATAGTTAAGATTTAAGAAACTGTGTTAAATAGAATAGAAGAAAACTCGCAAATTAGTAGTGTTTTTAAAATTAGTATATGTCGAACTTAACTTAACTCCAAATTTTCAAATTCGTATCACTTTTAGATCCTAGTAAACTTCTAATGAACGGGTTGGGTGAATAACCCTGTATACCTATACTTTGAATCGTTAGATCCCAAATACTGAATTTGATACAAATCTGATTCAACGTGAGTAGATACTTCGAGAGGCGCTCTACACAGTGTGCAAAAATGATTAGTGTACCAAAGAGCGAACTCCTCTAAAATCACTTAAGTTTTTTTTTTAGATTTCGGCCCTTTGGCATCAACCGATAAATCTCCAAGTATATGAAAATAAGAAAGTGGTTACTGAAGAACGCATCATTTTGCCCCACGCTGTACGATGAATAGTTCCCGAGATATAGCGTTTTAAAGTTTTCACACTCAACCCCGTCCTACCCTTGAATAGTGAGACTTAGGAAGTTGAAATTTTGTGTGGTAAGTCCTTTGAGTGATAGGGACAATTGGTAAAAATTTCAAATCGATCGCCCGTGGGGGCCGAATTGACCTTTGAACCTTACACGGCCTTTACTTAAAATTACACACCCAATTGTGTAGCAAATTTTAAGATCTCAACAACTTTATCCTCCTTATCATATGCAACGTATGCAGGCTCTATTACCTAGAGGTTTTTCCCCCAGAGTAGATTTAAGCATTTGGTTGCGTAATAGATTGTTAAGAACTCTGGATTTTTTAAGCAATGTGCTTTTCACAGATGAAGCTTCTTTTTCTCGAAATACCATAATTAACTTTCACAATAACCACATCTAAGCTGAGGATAATCTCAATGCTGTTGCAGAAAACCATTTTTAAGTACAATTTTCTCTAAATATTTAGATTGGAATTATCGGTGATCGCCTTATTGGACTTTGAATTCTTCCACAAAGATTTACGGCAAAGAGTACCGAAGATTTTTAAAACACAAGCTTCTTGAATATTTATAAAAAGCAGATGTAAAAAATCAACAGGATATAGTTGACGCACAATGGCGCATAGCCACACTTTTTTTTCGTTGCGCATCAATTTCTGGACGAGACTTACTATAACAGTCGGATAAGAAAAGCAGGGCCGCACGTTTGACCTCCTAGATCACCAGATTTGAATATTTTAGATTATTTTGTGTGGAGTCACTTGAAATCATTAGTTTACGAAGCTCTAATCACCAAACTCAGTCTCCAGATTTGGAAGAATTGAAGAGCAAAATTACAGCTGCGTGTAAGGAAATTTAAGTAGAAGTTTTTGTGAATGTTAGAGTGGAGTTTAAAAACAGACTTTATTACTGTTTACAAAATAATGAGCAGCATTTTGAACACTTAAAATATTAATAAACAATTTTTCTACAATATAATCGATACTGAAGCTTGTTTACGGTGTAGACATGATTTTTTGAAAATCTCTCAATGAAAAAAAGGGGTACATTTGGAAAGGTAATTGAAAAACCTTTCAAATAAGATATAACTCAACCCCTCTTCCTATGTAAGATAATGATGGTTGTTTCCATTCCGCTAGAGGTTGCATGCAATTTAATAAAAAACCGACTTAAAGACTGTCCTTGAAAATGAAATCAACTTGTTTTTGCATATTTATATATTTTCTATAATCACTGAAGTATCGAGGGTTGTTTTTTTTTCAAATTGACACACTATATGTAGTGTACCTCTGTCATAAGTTGATTAATTAGGTTTTAAAAAGATTAAAAATTAATAAATCTTTAAAAGTAAACATAAACTATTGCAAAAACGAAAGTCTTGAAATTTCAAATTTCATCATATATTCAATAAATGATGCAAAACGAAATTAATAATTTGCGTGGTCTCCTTTACTCTGCAATACAGCTCTGCATAGTCTGCTCATACCCATAATGAGTATATCGACATCGTTCTAATTAATTGCTGTGCATCCTTTTTGCAGGCATAAAATGAGCTGCTCACGTGTATTAAAAGCCAAATTTTTGCGTAGGACCCGTGGCTGAATCATATCCCAGACGTGCTCCATGGGGTTTAAGTTAAGAAAAGAACTAAATGTGCGATAAGCGCAAGAGCATTATTTTGCATAAGCATGAAACTTTGTCCAAAGGCTCCTGCACAGGGAATTACTGCAAGCTGAAGAATCCTATCACAATAGTCAACGGCATTTAAAAAGCGCTCCACGGGAACGAGATCAATTCTGTCGTTATTGAGAATCTCATTCTAATTCATAACTGTTCATCCACGATATCTGTTTTTTTCATGAACAGCTTGCAGACGTTCTACCATTCCAGGTTCGCACCATATCCTAGTTCGCCTTGAATCTGTTCAAAGATTAAACCGAGATTCATCAGAAAAGAGAACTGTGTTCCGTTGTTCGTTCGTCCAATTCAAATGTTCCTCTCACCACACGACTCTTTCTTCTCAATTTCCACATGATAAAGAAGGAACTCTGAGTAGGCGTCTAGCATGAAGATTGGATTCGTAGAAACGCTTTCTGACTACTTGAGCACTAACCATCACATCATGTGCAAGTTGTAATTCGGATATCAACTCTTTGAAGTCTGTTGGCTTGAAAAGTTACAAAACAATTTTGAATCGAGGTTGTTAGTCTTACTCACGTACACTATTTGTCCCATGAAACTTATTCCAAACTCTATTGATCGAACTTTGAGAGCTTTGCAAATGAAGAGCAACATGTTGTTGGATTAAGTCACTCTCAGGCATCGCAACAGTCGTGTTCATTTCTTGATTTGTTAAACACCGTCTTGCCATAATCCACTGAACTAACTCCCAAGTGAACAACTTGTGAAAACTCACCATTTCATTAAAAAAAGCTGAATATACATTTTTTGTCTTTTCGTCGGTCTGAGTATTTTTTTAATTTTCAAATATTCAAATAATAACAGCACGTCTATTTATTAACAAAAAAACTGTTTTCATGCTGCACTAAATAATTTGTTGTGATGTTTTGCCCTTATCCTTAGATTGTTGATGAGTGTATTTTTTTAGTTTAGTAACAAATTGGAATTATCAATTGTAAATTCAAATATTAATGAATATAAAATAATTTATTATTCTTATTAATTGGTGCACCTGATGAACGCCTTCACACAAATGCGTCATTTATTGTGAACCTCACATATGACGAATTGTTTAGTTTTCTGATATGGTTTTTTGTGGTCAGCAATGACAATATTATGCAATGAAGTATTTAAATATTTTAATAATGTTCATTTCTGCAGCTTTTAAGGTGGACATATACATATGTATAACGTTATGTAGGAAATAGTAATTTACGGTACACCGGATTTATGCGGTAAATACGTGCGAAAATAGCCTTTACCGCACTCGATTGCAATTCATTCAGCACGAATTAAAGCGTCATTTTCTACTCTTGTTAGGTTCCACAGATCAGGATTCACCGATTTTAGGCAACTTGGTATACGAATAAACTTTTTTGAGGTTTTCCATCCCAATGAAAATAAAAATTCCAGAAAGATTTGTCTAGTGGTATGACCTAATTTTTCATTTAAATTGGTTTAATAGTGGTCTAATTAGCGGGAGTTCAAAACGGAAAAAATACAGTTGCAGTATTACAATACATTAACAAAAATCCGCTCAATTTAATAAGACAAACAAGTATGGAATTGAACATTGATAAGTCAAATATTCAAAGAATTCTGAAGGTGGACAAATATCACGATTTTAAAATTCATAATCTGGAAAGTTTGTCAGAATTTCTCCTGAATAAACGAGTTAATTTTGTCATTCAAATAATGGTGAATAAACCTATTCCGTCACGTTCTTCGGACGTATGTATGTCGTTTTATCAGCAACGGCTTACCAAATAAACGCAATGAGCATTTTTTAGCCATTGAGAATTCACACTTTGTCAATGAGCTTCAAAATCAAGGTCATTTTGTAATCAATGTATTCTGTGGTATCATTGGCAAATATCTAATAGGGTCTTACTTTTATGAAGACATATAGTATGGTATTGTAATGTAGGTTTTTCTCTGAAGTTGTCTAGGGTTTATTGATATTAACGGATACACTTATGATTTTGCTTGCGGATAATAATGCTGATGAGCCACTTGAAAGAAAGAGGATCTTCTGGATTCGGGGCGCTCTTAAGTACTAAACTAAGGGTAATTAAAACAGTGTCGTACCCTGGCTAGAAGGCAATTACCAACTTATGACACCACCTGAGTCGTTACCGTGGTACTGATAACACTTTGTCGGTACATTTCCATAGATGCCGACAAAGCGCGGCCGCGCTTCTCATCCGCGCCGACAAAAGGCGGCTATCCTTTTCCACAAGTACCGACAAAGGGTAGTTAGACGTTAATCATAAAATCATAAAAAAAAAAAAGAATCGCATGAAGATAACGATCGCGAAACCCTCTTAATTGGCGAAAATACTTCTAGCCAGGTTGTGACATACATAGGCGTCCTATAGGGGCAACATCAGCCCCCTTACAACTCTTTCATCTTAAATTAACAGACCTCACTTATTTACAACTCAAAGACTTCCGATTGTGCCTCGACTTTATCGTAAAAATGGAGAAGTCTTTACATATGTACAAAAGGGTTAGATCTATTCGACCTAAGAATCCCACAGTAATGTTAGACATTATTTGAATTTTCTTCAAGAACAACTTCTAGTCCGACTTAAAATGTTCCTCTATATTTAAGGAGCCTCCTTTAGTTTCAACACGGTGGTGCTCCGCCTCATAAATCTCGTATTGTGCAGCAATAGCAAATAACACGTTCGGACAAACCTGGATTGGCATTAACGGACATTAAGTGGCCATGAAAATCTCCTGACTTAATTCCCATGGACTTTTTCTTGTTGGCACTTCTTAAAAAGAAAAGCTCTTTAAGGAATTTGGAACACTTAAAGGAGAAAATAAGAACTGCTTGCAATGAGCGGACGCAAGAAATATTAAGATAAGCTACTGACAAGGAAGTTAGGGGAAGACTTTAAATGTACTCTGCAGAAAGGGGAAGGCATGTTGAAAATATGTTAAATTAAATATAAGATTTAGTTTGGTTTTCTTGATTTAGTTTGATTAAAACTAATTTATTGTTGTTTGTCTAGTTCTTGTTCTCAAATTGATTATTTTTGCGATAATTCTTAAAACGTTTTTGTTTATAACTTTTAAACGATAACACATTAGGAAACATTTTTTAACAAAATTATGAGGAAAAACAGGATCAATATAATTTTGTCAGAATTTGAGCGTGTTTCTGAAAAAATGTTATAGAGACGTCGAGTTTGAGACACCCTGTACACTACTTCCACTTGGGGTACGAATTTTAATAGACCTCTCCAAATTATTATTAAAAAAGCGTCTCTCGACAAAAATGAATTGCACCTTTTGTGGATTCTAACTTCGGTATTAAGTTCGAAATTCATTAAAATTTAACTTTGCTGCAAAGTTGCAAGAAATTGAACTTACAAATGTCAGCATATAGCCAGGTAATAAGTAAATACTCTCCTATTTAATATGTGACTAATGCACATATTTTAAAGTGTGTTTAAAGTGCTGAAATATAACATGTTATTATTTGGCCGAACTCAAGATTTTCGATTAAGATCCGTTTTAGATGAGCCAATTTCTTTCTAATCACTTCAAATATGTTGTACAATACTTGGATCTATTACTGACACTGAAATTTTTGATACTATTTACAGTATAGATTATTAAATTCTTAGTATAAAATATTATACAATTTATAGAAAATCATCAAATTGCTCTTTAAATAATACACGAAACTCGGCGAAGAAAGATTGTTCAATATCTACTAAAAGTATTTGCCACTCTAAAAAGGCTTAAAGCTGTATAGAAATAATTATGTTCAGTAAAATAGGGAAAAAACTTTAAAAACCTTGAGAACTACACCTTGTTGACAAACCTCTTATGTTCCTTTTTTATTGATCACATTATCACATTATATTCCCTTGAACGATTGTAATGTTATCGCCGTTAATGGCAATTTCAATATTGTTGAATTCTATTATGACTTTCGTGACCCTGTCTACAGGAATTCCTGTAAAGGAAAATCGAAATTTAATAGGTCTTGAAGTTAGAGCTTTACAAATACTGTATGTCCTTCAGGAAACGCTCATTTCTCAAAATTTGATACTTTCCTGCCAAGCTCATTTTGAATTTAATGATTATTTAAATAGTAGATATTTACTTAACAATTTTTTTGTACATCTTTCTGTGTTAATTACGTTGTGCTAGCAATTTGGAAACCAGTGAGTCATTAAACATATACAAACAAATTGCTGTGAATAGATTCCTATTTAAATTCAGTTGTAAAATGATAAATCAAAATAACTTTTTGATAAAAATATGCAAGTTGTTGATCATTATGAATACATCCCTATTAAACCACTCAATTGACTCACTTGAAAACTACAACAAAAGCTGTAGATAACGTATAACAATTTTATATTACATATAGTTACCGGAATTTTTTTATGTTATCAGTGTTTCTTTCCTTTTCTCGTGGAGAAATTTTTGCCATGCTTTATTGAAGTGTCCCCTGACGACTTTGGTAAAATGTATCACCTCAAGACTAAAGAAAGATATAAACGAAAAACAGTTCTGTATCTCAGAACTGTTTTTTTCACTCTGAAACTGCATAAACTCCGATTTTTTGTTTATTGACTTTTGTCACCTTCACATGGCGCTTAATACGGTTTATCTCTGGGATACAAAATAAGAATTAATGGTATGTGGACGATTTTATTAGAATTTTCAGTCTTTTCATAAATCACTGTAATACAATTCACTACCCGAACGCAGTACCTTCAAATTTAGTACTTTGAAATGAAAGGAGAGAATGCACCGTTTCTCAGATAAATTGAGCAGTGGAAAAACTAAGTTAGCTTAAGTTTGTAAATAGTTTCACAGTAGTCAAATTCCTCTTAGTTAGCCACAACCTCATTTTTCCCGAAATTCATGATAGATGCCTGAAGGCAAATTATAACGTATAATTTTTAAGATTTTTTGTCACGGTTTTTAAGATGAATTAAAGTGATGATGGTAATGTTGGATCAAATGAATACCAAATGTGCCAGATTAAGTTCTTCGTCACGTAAAAGTAAGTGAAGACGGATGCTAGTCTTTTCCATCAGGCATCGTTACTTCAAATTTTGGAAATTCCTGCACTGAGAGTGGAACTTTGCCTCAATTTTTTTTCACTCTCTCTCCTCATATCTTTCCGATTTTCTCTCCCTTTCATTCTTTGATTCCTAGATACATTGAGGTATACCCTATTTGGATTGCATAACTAAGGTGTTGCGCCTTGTGTTAGTTCAAAGTTTGAAACATTTATGTAACACTACAATTTAAAAATTACATGAAAATATTTTAGAAAATGTATGTAGGACTCTGATGTGTATATTTCAAAAAAGGTATACACATCGTAAGCCTTTAAGTTTCTTTCCTTTCTATCTCATTTTTCTACTAGACAAAATAGTACGAATTTAGTAACTGTGTATTTCTAAGAATTTTTAGCATCTTTCCCGGTAGCAGTATTATTTCTACTTATATAGGATGCCCCAGAAAAAACTAGACACCCTAAACACTTGTTTATTATGCAATTTATAAAAATTCGACGGGACACGTTGATTACAGTTTCGAGGGAGACCTATTTCAACGTACACGATAGCTACTCACTTTCATCCCTCCTCACTGCAAAATTACCCCCTTCAAAAATCTAAATGGGAAGTAGGGTCAAGTGATATACTGTTTGAAAGGGTTTTCAATAGTCTAAATAACGATGATAATATATTAAGTGATATAGAAATCTGGACACAGTAAAAATGTTCCGATTTCGATAATATTTTATAAGAATATATACATATGATGCCACAAAAAAAATGTAATTACATTTTTAGTCTTAAGGGTTTGCAAATTTTGGGTACTTCTTTTTTTACTATTTTTATAAAGGATAGAAAAACTAACTTTTGATGTCACGCGCGTTTGATCTTCGAAGAGAATACTTTCTATCAACTTTAGACAGTGTTAATAATGTCAAAAGTGCGAAGAAATGCAAATTACCAACATTTGAGTAAATTTGATAGGAAAAGAATTGTTAGCTTAGGGAAAGTCGAACTTTCATTTCGCAATATCGTGGCTACAGTCAACAGGAGTGTAGATACTGTGGCCTGGTGTTGTCAGACATAAATTGAAGAACGTTCGATACAAAAAGCCAGGGGCACCGGACAAGTTCACAGGACAACACCACTTCAAGTTCGTCGCCTAAGATTATTGGCTATACGGAATCGATTCTTTGCCATTAGAGCAATTGTCAATCAGTGATTTGCAGAACACGGTAAAGTTATTGAAATGCAAAATGAACACCGACGAATCAGAAGCTTTGGTCTATTTTCATGCCGGCCACAATTTGTCTTATTTCTAACTCCGGAGGATAAATGACATTCGACTTGGGTGGAGTAGAGAACTATTAGATTGGAATAAGAAGTGAAACGCAATAGTTTTCAGCGACAAATCAAGGTTTTGTTTGGACATGCATGATGGTCGGGTAAGAGTTAAAAGTTGGCGTGGTGAATGCCGAAATCCACAATTTTTTTCCAAGAGGCCTGTTCATCGTGTTGTTGGTGTTATGATATGAGGCGCCAATGCTCATAACGCTAGGTCACCCGTAGTCTTTTTTAGAAGCAATATGACGGCACAATGGTACATCCAAGAAATAGTGGAACCTTATTTGTTTCCATACATAAGAACCTTTCAAAATCCTATCTTTTAACAAGATAATGCCCAATGGTAAGGGTAGCGTTGGAGTAGTTTCAACAAGCTCAGATTGATCTGCTGCCTTGGCCTCCAAGATCTCCAGATTTGTCTCCAATTGAACACGTGTGAGACATTATCGGTAAGAGATTGTGAACTCACAGGCTCCCCTTCAATCTCTCGCAGTGCTTTGACATGAGGTAAAAGTTGCTTGGAATAAAATACCTCAGGAAGATATCAACCATCTCATCAAGAGTATGCCTGTGCGCATTGATGAATGTGTAAGAACTCATAGCGTATCAACATATTATAAATTATTAAAATCATAATTAAAGGATTCAAATTTTCCTATTTACTTACTTTGACCTCTAACATTTGCATAAAATATTATTGAAATCGAAATACTTTTACTAGGTGTTCGGGTTTCTATGCCGCTTAGTATAATTTTTGATTTTGATACCAAAGCGGCCTTTTCATTATTTATAGTATTAAGAAGTGAACGGTAAAAAAAATTGACTTATTTGTTGTAAGATTGCGTTGGTATGCAGTCAAAAATGTATTAGTCATTTTTTTGCCAATAAATACTTTTGATATTTTATTTTCATCAGTTCTAATTTTATTCGTATGGAATCTCATATACAAAGTACTTTTTCAAAATGGTTTATGCGCTTCAAGAAAGAATTAAATTGTTTGAAATTTATGAAAACTGTATCTGTGGGTATTAAGAATTTCAGCGTTAAAAAACAGTTAGGAAAGATGTGGTAGAAGTGGCGATGTTTGGGTAATTATTTATGGAAAATATTCAATCAGTAAGAACGGCAGTAGAAAACAATGGAATATGAAAGAGTAGTGTCCATCGTATCATAAGAACTTATAAGTTTTTTCCTTATAAAATTAAATTAGTTTAACAACTGAACGAAAATTTTCCTATTCGTCGTCTTCAATTCCATAAAAAATTCAGTGAACAGTTGTTGAATAATCCCAACTTACTTTACAATATATATTTTTCCGATAAATGTGTATTTTTTTTAATGAACAACACAATAGGCGCAATTGCAAATACTGAAACGATAAGAATCCACATTTAGTAAGAGAACACAGCCCGCGTATTCAGCAAAAGTAAATGTTTGGGATGGAAGCTAGACAATCACATTTTTGGACCGTTTTTTAGTAATGAAACTTTAAATGGAGAAGATTATTTACAACTTTTACAAGGAGCTATTTATCCCGCTATAACTGAAAATCTTGAATGAAATGAAACTCTTCCGGAAGGTAAATTAGTATTTAAGCAAGACGGAGCTCCGCTTCATTTTCATGTAAAAGTTTGAAACTTATTAAATACCACTTTTTCCAATTGCTAGATTGGTAGAATGCTGAATGGCCATCAAGGTCTCCTGACCTCACTCCCTTGATTTTTTCCACAGGGGCATTTGAAATTTAATGTTTACAGGTCCACATCTGAAACTATCGAAGTTTTGCGTCAAAGAATTGTATTACGATGTTGTGTTCTTATCCTCGATGTCTTTTCAAATATTAGGGAAGAATTTCAAAATAGACTGTATTATTATCAAGAAGTTAATGGAAGTAATTTTGAACATACATAAAATGGGATAAATTTTGTATTTTAATTTCACCTCTTGGTACTGTAAAGTATAAAAAAGGTTGCTTTTGCAAATAGAGCCATCAACATAAAAAATTATGATCATCCTTATCGTCACATCACTTGACCCTAGTTCAGGTTCAACAACATTTAATTTTTTTAAGGCGATAGATCTGCAGGAAGGAAGGATGAAAGTGAGTAGCCGTTATGTATGTTAAAGTGGACCCCTCTTGGACCTACAATCAACGTGTCCTACTGAACTTTAAAAATTGCATAATAAACAAATTATTCTGAGTGTTTAGTTTTTGCTAAGACACCCTGTATATTTCTCTAGATATGACATTATCATAAAGGTGAGCAAAAAACATGATTGTCTCCGACAATTTACATTTGCTGAAATCAATTTGAGAATCAGATCTGTGTAACTTCTATAAAGCAATAATTTCCTTTAGAAATCTATTCATGAATACAAACAAGTCAAGTTTCACACATATTTCCCTGATTGGATGGAATCTGCCAATAATTGCAGGTATTAGCTCGAACATGAAATATTCATGTGAAGCATGATTCCCGGTTAAACTGAAGCTCTATTAACGACTATTGTATTGGTTTTCTCACAATGGGCGTCGGAAAGTGTAATTTTAATTAGAGACCTGCTGATTGATGGCCAGCTACCTATTATTATCGCTAGCGTGATTCGAATCCAGAGGAATTATTATTATCGTTTCCAAAGATTTATCGTTCCGGTTTGTCTGTCTGGATAATCTGGCGAAAAGAGAAATTTCATCGAGGAATGGCATATTGGATTGAAGTTGATTTGTGTGTTTTGCTGATAAAGTAAGATTTCCACCGATGCGTAATGTTTCGTACCTATTGAAATGATTATGTTGTACCACTTCGAGCACGTAGATAAAGCTTCTAGGAACATTCCTAACTTATCCTTAGAAAAGCGCCATTAATTAGCATTTATACTGAAGTTTTCTAAACAGCCTTAAGCTATATCTGCATTTTCCAAACAACTTCTATGCATATAGCACACAAACGTTATTTATTTTTAATTAAACGACCTTAGTAGCGGCTAATATTCAGATCTGCATTTCCACCAATGTTGATTGTTTGCGCAATGCATCTTTGTTTGTTTAGTTAACGAGATTCCATTGTACGATATTCCTGCAAATGCGAATTTTAGTAAAACTACTAATTATTTTTGAATATAATCGATTGGCGAGTGCCGCCATTGTCATTTTAATGAACAAAATTGAGAATAGTTGAAGAAGTAATATTAAGGTTCCTTCGATAAACGAAACCACAAAAAACAACAATTCGGTTTACGAAAGTGAACTGTATTAATCTTCACTTATTTTAATAATGACAAAAATGTTAGTCAAAGTATGAAGCGGAAGTTTGCTTAGCTAGGCAAATTACCAACTATGTTTACGATCACATGTCTAGAGCGGGCACTGGTCAAAGAGAGCAAAACTATTTCGCTTATCCCTTAAGTACTAAACCTGAGGAGTTCCAACCAGAGGCGCACCATTATCAGAAGCCCTTACGGGCTATGGTCGCGCCTAAGGTCATAAATCGCAGCGGGTGAATACCTATACAAATCGCTCTTATTGGAGTATTTCAGACCCGCCGAATTGCAGATCGCGGCAATGGGCCAATTTAGAAAGCTTCTTTTGGTAAGCAGCATATTTCCCAGCCTTGAAGAGCCCTTCGATATGACCTGATGGGTACGGTTGTCTGACGCCCAGATGGCATCCTTTAAATAAGTATCGACATACATGGGCGTAACTTAAGGGATGAAAGTATGAATAAATTAACTAAGCAAATTACACCAAAAACAATAATCTGAAGTCATTAACAGGTAATATATAGAAGTATTATACAGTGTTTGTAAAAAGTATTGCAACACGTGTAAAACTTTCATAAACTCGATATTTTTACAAAGTGCTTCAACACATAATTCGTTAAAAAACATGTTGTTAAAAAAATATATATACAGGATGTTTGGTAACTCGACATATTAAACTAAGGGAGTGATAGAGCATAAGGTACGGATTAAATTTAACCTAACTTACCTTAGTACTAAAATCGATAATAAAGATACAGGGTGTTAAAGTTGAAAAAATAAATAATATTGTCTTTAATATTTTGTGCTTTCTTCTAACTAATTTTGTAAAATTGTGTATCCGCGGGTTTTTTAGAATGGGAAAGAAAGATATACTTTATTGAAGTAGCTAGAAGCAACAGTTTCCTAGAAAAATACACCTAAAGCTAATGATGTAAAAATAATCTCAGCATTTATTGAATTTTTTTATGCTCGTTAATATTATAGTTCTTAAAAGGACCGTTGTTTGTTTTCTGTGAAAATAATACTTACTTTATTCTAATTATTTAAGGTCTTGTTGAAAGTGATGTCCTCTTCTTTTAATACACGCACGTACCCGTTTTCTAATTTCTACATATGTATCTCTGGCCGAAAATGATTATTTAAGAGTTATGGCAGCTTCTTCAATATACCGTATTAATTGCTCTCTTGTCTGTATTTATTGAGCATAAACCATCTCTTTCATTCTGCAATCAATCCAAATCGCAAGGTATTAAAGAAAATATGATTTATTTTTTCAACTTTGACATACTCTATGTCTGGTTATTATCGACGTTGATACTAAGGTAAGTTGGGTTAAATTTAGTCTTTACTTCATGCTCTATCACTTCTTTAAAGGAGTGTATCGAGTTAGTTAACCTAAACTAACTTGGAAGTGTGAAAGCTGCTACAAATTCTGGAAGACCTCGAATAGCAACTAGTGTCGATAAAGCACTAAATATTCTTTTATCTTTCGATGAAAATTCTATAATGTCTGTCGGTAAACTTGCCGATTAATTTAATGTATCTGCAAAATCAGTAAGAAATCTTATAAAACGAGAAAAAATTCATCTCTAGAAAATTTCCCTTACCCAAGAGTTGAAGCCTGAAAATTTTGATCGCAGCATAGAATTTTGTGAATTGATGTAAGAGAAAGGTATTCAGGATATGTTCTTTTCTAGAATTTTATTTTCAGATAAAGCAACGTTTCGCTTAAATGGACCTATTTATCGCCATAATTGTCGCTACAGACTCTGCATTCACAACATCCGCAAAAATTTAGTGTATGAATGGGTTTAATTGATCATCAGTTCATCGGTTCATTCTTCATAGAGGGGAACTTAAACAACTCGTAATACTTGCACTTAATGAAAAACGAAATAGTTCCATCATTTGCCGCTATTTTTCTTGGAGAAAATGGGGAGCAAGTAACCAATAATATTTGGTTTCAACAAAATTGTGCACCACCACATTATGTTATAGCTGTTAGAAAATATCTCGATTAGATTTTCCCAAGAAATGAATCGGTAGAAGAAACTCAATAGAATGGCCGCCACGACCTCCAGATCTTATGCCACTCGATTTTATTTTTGTGGGGTCATTTAAAAAATTCCGTTTACAAAAACAAATCATAAAATTTAGAGGATTTAAATCTTAGAATTCAAACACAATTAGAATTAATAACAGAAACAACATTGAACAATTGTATAAAAGAGTTCAAAGAACCATTGAGTCATTGCCAAATTGTTACTCGAGCCCAATTTGAGCATTTATTGTAGAAATTTCAATTTTATTTGATGCAATAATGAGTTTCTTTATTTTGTGTCTAATAATTTTATTTTTTAAAGAAACTGTAGATCCAATTTTAGTTCTGAGTTTACCGTATGCCATATCGAATTATCTTTCATTTGATATACTGTAATGGACACCTTTACATTTGAAAATAAAAAGTTAGTAAGGGTAATTGAATAAAGGTGATAAGTTTGAACATCGAATATAGACCATTAAATGCTTTAAAAAAAAATATTTGGCGTATGAAAGTTATCAAAGTATTGCAATACTTTTTATAAGCGCTGTATAGTGAATTAGTGTGAAATTTAATTTCTGATGTAATTTGATTTTAAAGTCTTCTCTTACTCTTAATCTGATAGAAGTATCGGCTGAAAAATAACTAATAACCTAAACTAACCTTTATAATTGAGATGTGTATTTTCATAATTTGATGATCAGTCAAAATTAATTTAATTTGACCATGTTTGTTTCTGCTACCGAGGCTCCCCAAAAAAAATGTCCATCTTAATTAGATCAAAACACATGTTCTTCTCCTATTCCCGATTTATTCATTTCCACGGTAGTTTAAAATGCTCAAAAATTAACTTCATGTTTGCCTATCTTTCCTTTCCTTTAATTAACTGAAAATGCGAAAAACTTAATATTTTATTTCTTTTGAGATGTTAGGCTGTTGTTCACCTTCATGGAACGTAACCCTCGTTTTTTTAGCCATTTTTTGCAGTGTAACTGCAATTAAGTATTGCCAATTCATTTTTTGTATCTTACGGTATTATTAGTTCATTTTTATGACTTAGTGACAAATTATTATGATAACTAAATAATATATCCATGCGGGCACTGATAATTCCTAATGCCGACTATCATTATTATGGCAACGGCTTATTTTTGAAGACGAATATTAATAGATTATTTATTTACTTATAATTTTGTAAATTTATGATGTGCAGCCTAATATTCTTTGTAATTTTCAGGGAATACCATTTTCTCACGAGTGAAGATCTAATAACGGAAATATCAACTACTTGAACTTATTTTACATAGAAACTGATAGAAACTAATCTAAAAAGGCGAATTCGCCATTAACCTATTATTTAAACGTAAACCAGATATTGAAAAGATAAGAGGGCAAACAGCACGAATTCGAAATGTAATGACCACTTTCATGATCCTCAAGGGGGCACTTGCAACTTGTCTAATTTGCTTCAAGCTGACCGATTTTAGTGTGCAGAATTAAGGAGATAAATCCACAAGAAGAGTCCTCCTGGTTTGCACTCTAACACGACAACCTAATGAATAGTTTGCGTGCTTTAGCAGTAATTTTCAGAGCCTGCAGGATTGGTTTGCAGACGTTTCCCAAGTACCTTCTGCACCACTTATTTAAAAGAGTTTTATTCCCAATGCTATGGAAAAAGTCCAATTTGAGATAATAGTTTCGTCATAAAGGTTCAATAGTTCATGATCGATGGAAAGGAAAAAACTGAAATTCATTTCGCAATAGCATATAGAAGCACGAAATCCGGGCTCACTTCTGTGAATTATTGACGGTTTAATTAAATTTGCCAAAAACAAAATAGAAGCATTGCAGTTTCCCACACATTTCGTTTTATTTTTAGGGCAATTTTAGCCGCGGGTTTTAATATATCCCCTGTTTCATTACGTTTTATTATAATATGGCGGGACTCGGTAGCGTTTGAGCTCCTCTAATTATATCGTCTAAGTGACAATATTGAGACTATGCATGAAATGTTAATTGGCAGGATTATTACGAGATTATTTTTCTGTTTAAAAGCATGTATAAAATGCTTTAATGAAAAATTTTTAATAGAGCATGCTCCAAAAAAAAATGTGTAGAAATCCCTTGGCTTTATACCCCAAAACAGGACTATGAAATTAACTGAAGATTGGGGGGATGTTCAAGAACTAGGAATATTCCTAGTAGAAAATATCCAGAAAAATTCTCGAAATACACTAATGGACAAAACTAAGGTAGCTTTTAATGTTGCTGTTTTTTAATACTTCCGTTGAACTAACGTAGTTTGATATATAATATTGTACATAAGCTAAGAAAAGAAACATACTAACATATATTACAAATGGTTTATATTATAAAGAAAACAGTAAATTATTCTATAAAAAAATAGTTAGACAAAACTAAAGAAACTCTGAAAAACCTAATAATAGTTGTGATAAAACAAAATCAATCAAATTAATAATGCGTAGCATACCCTCTATTCTTACTAACCTTTGCACACCTTCTGGACTCCGATTCAAGAGGAGTATTTATTTTTGACATATCCATATTTCTCCACATGTTTTGAATGGATTGCTTTAAATCTTCCTTATTTGTGACATTTTGTTTCCTAATTTGCACTTTTAATTAATTTCATAAATTTTCAATTGGATTCAAGTCTGGACTTTACGTTGACCAATCCAAAACAACGATTTTTAATTCCTTGAGCCAATTGGTAACGATTGTTGCTTTATATTTTGGATCGTTCTCATGCTAGAATGTTCAATTAACTGGCAGATTCTCGTCATAAAATGGTTCCATTAAATTTTTAAAAATATTTATATTCACGAACCTGTCCATTTTTTCTTTAATAAAATAGATTGGACCCATTTAGTAAGACGAAAAGAATCTCCATAAAAGAATAGAACCTCCGCCATGCCTTGTTGTGAACAAAGTATACTTGGAATCATACCGTTTATCAACTGGACGCCTTACCAATGTTATCCCATCAGATTCAAAAAGATCTATTTTGGTCTTGTCATTAAATAAGACTTTTTGCCAAAATGTTAGATCGCAATATAAATATTTTGGACAAAAGCAAGTCGATCTTTTTTATTTTTCAGAGAAATGAATGGCGTTTTTTGCTGGCCGGCTATTTACAAGTCCTACTTCATTACAACGCCTTTGTATAGTCTCGTAACTCAAGTCTTCTACTCCCAATTTGCGTAGAATACCTCTTGCAGACAAATTCGGTTGTTCCTCAATAATTATTTTTATACTCCTGTTTAGGCGTTTGGTCGTTTTTCTTGGTTTGCCACCGCAATGCCTGTTAGTAATAACATTTCCTCGTGTTCTGTATCTCTTTAATATTTTGGATACGACGGATATATGCAAAGAAAAATTTCTTTGCAATGTCTTTTTGTTTCATTCCGTTCTGAAATGTGTTAACAATTTTTGATTGTAAGTCTTCAGATAAATATCTTCCGGCAGGTATTCTCGTAATACTATGCACTAAATTCGTATGTGTATTCTACAAAAATCGTAGGTTTAAACAAAAAAAAATTGATACAAACCATAATTTCTTTAATTTTGTCTCAGGTCAAGTCGTAAATCAGCCAAAAAAAATTATCGATAAGAACAATAAAAAAATTGTACTACGTATGTACATTGAACAAATACTTCTTTATAAACAAGATATGGTACATATGAACATTTTATAGAGCCAAATTAAATTTATTTCTAAAAACTTCAAAAACTTCTTTAGTTTTGTCCATTAGTGTACATCACGATATGGACTCGGTGATATTTTCTAGGTTCATTTAAAAATATGAAAAACTCTCAGTATTTAAAACCCAAGAACGGTGTCTTAGTTAAATAGATTTCAGATTTCATTAATTTAAACGTCGCATGGCAAATGAATTAAACCAAAACACAGCTACAAGATGATAGTAAATCTGGCACTGTTAACACTACTCTAATTAGTCTGACAACATAATAGATTAATTTAGTATCGATATTCCAGATATACACTTTCGCCGAAAAGGACAATTCCCTCTTGGTGTGCGGTGAAATAATATTGTTCCATGATGCATGTTAAAAATAATAGTAACTTCGCTCCAGTGCAGTGTACATATGCGTGTGCAGACACAATTTTTGCATTTTAGGTAAATTATACGTTGAGGAATTAATTAAAAAAGACTGAAAGTAAAAGAGCAAAGTCAGTCCCGGCGTCCTTTCAACACACGTGCCGGAATTATTTAGCAATTTAATGGCACACCATAATATAAAATTTCCTTGGAATTGTTTTAGAAATTCTGATTAATTCCCTATTGCCCATTTGGTCTTGTTGACACTACCATTTCTATGCCGCTATTGTTATTCGGCGCAAAAGTCAAGACTCAAAACAAATTCTCATGTTTCGTTCGAACAAATGTACATAAAATCAAAGAAATTCCACTCATTCCAATAATTCTCATAGAAAATTACACTCCTATGTTGAGAATATTCTATCATTTATCAGTGGACACAAAATCCAATGCAAGGCTGTGGCCGGTTTCGTGCATTTTGGGACTCATCAGGCGATCGCACGCACAAAGCCTCATGTAGGCGCTGTTGAGAGAGAGAAAGACAAAAACGACTAAGCGCATTATATTGCATTCATCGCAGTATCAAGCATACGTTGATAAATTCTTAACAAGACACTTAGACTAGAAAAAAGCTATTACTATGTCACAGCTGTGGTTCAGCTTCTCAACCAACGTCAGAACTGGAAGCACTCTAGAAGAGTTTACCGTCTTGTCACTGCAAGAATCATATGGCCTCGGTCTGTGATTCGAAGAAGATTAAAGAGGGGTTAAACGATAATATAGTAAAGGCAATTCAACTGTAAAATGTGGCATCAAGCCTTTTCGAAAATGGATCGATATCAGTCGTTGAGATTCAATCCCATTTATATCATCGTTTCCGGAAATGCCTATTATTATCGTCAATATGCAATTGGATAGGGGAGTCTTCTCCTATTGATAGCCTCCAAGTGGATCGAAACCTGAATCTCCTAAAATCTAGAATTTCCTTAAAACCTGAAGAGTTAAGAGCGAAAGTTGCCAGAGTCGCGGCTAGTTCTATTATAGGTACTCTAAATATATTCATAAAGCTAAATGTACAAGTGCCAGCCCTTGTTTTTACGTCTGAAACAAATAAGATTGATGGAAAGCACTTAAGGACTTTCGTGTTATTCAGTGAACTAATATGAGTACTATTTTATTAATGTCAAGTGCTTCACAATACAAGTATCGAAAATATGTCCGTAAAAAGAAATTCCAGGTTATATCAAAGTTCAGCTTCACTTAGGACTTGAGCATAATCTAGTTCCAGTACATCGCAGCTGTTACCCAATGGCGTTGATAATCCAAAAGCCTTTGTACTGCTTCTATATTAGTAGCGCATCATGTCAATGCAAAAATATACAGAGTGTCCCAATAAAAAGTAGCCACCCCGGATATTTCTTATACTATCGTGTTTAGAGAAATTTCCTGAAACAAGTCGATTGATTTGTCTTGGGGGACATGTTTTGACATACACTTGACGCCTGAGTGAGTATCTCCCTAAGAGGGGGACATTACAACCCCTCAAATTTGAATAGGGAAGAAAGACCGTGTGACATCTGGTTTTAAAAGTCTTGGAATCTTCTTTCTAACAAGCTGTGATAAAAGTCATTAACGAGTTATATTAGAAAAAAAAATGTATTTGTCTTAATTAAATTCACCTTTAAAAATCATAATTCAAAGATTTATTTCAACTAAATGCTCGAATTGCCCTCGTCTTGCTTTCATACAAAAATATAAACACGATTCAATCATTCCATGTAGATATTGTAAATGTTTGGCGACAAGTGGTAACACTCCCAAGTTATTCATTGTTATAAGTCCTCCAAAGAAGTAGGATTTGTTTGGTATACTATAGGTTTAAGATGTTCCCATAAAAAATCTAAAGGCTTCAAGTCTGGTGATCTGGCTGGCCATTCGATCTCTACGTCCAATTCAATGCTTGGGAAAATTATTGTTTAGAAAATTTCGAACCAGCACTACATAATCAGGTAGGGCATCATCCTGTTGAAAAAACAAGTCATTTCAAACAGTAAATTGTCCTCTTCTTCCATTATTTTAATAATTTGTGGATAGATTAAATTTTACAGCATACCGAGATAAATGGTGCCATTCAAGTTTTCCGCGAGGAAAAATTGGACCAACGATATGAATGCCTCACATCCCAACTCAAACATTGAGTTTTTCAGGATGTTATGTATGCTCTTCTCGTATTAAATAATGTTTAATTTCGCTCTAATATCGACAGTTGTGCCGATTCATGTGACCATTCATAAAAAATTAAAATTCATCCGAGAAACAAATGCTGTAGAGTAGATGTTGATTATTGTTTGAGCAATCTTAAATAATTTCACAAAATTCTAGACGTCTGTCAAAATCCTCTTAATCTAGCTCATGGATAAGATTTATTTTGTAAGGATAAAACTTATAGTTATGAAGAATTGTGACTACAGATAATTTACTGACTCCACACGTTTGTGACAATCCTTGAATGGATTGCATATTGTCCATTAAAGTGATATAGCCCAAAGCACCAACTGAAGTACCTTTGTTACTGACAACCCGTACTGGGTGGTGCCGTCGGTTGTGAATAGAACCAGTTTCTTGAATTTTTCCATCAGTGTCAATACGTACTTGTAACGGACAAACTTATCAGAAGGAGTTAGTTAATCATTCATGCAGTAGTCTTTGCACACTTGCCATTTGAGTAATTGAAATCCACTTCTCCACATATTCTTGAATTGAAAATACTGTTTGCGTTTGAAATTTATTCATAATGAATAAAATTAGATCCTATCTGGTAGAAAATAGCAAACCCAATAACTTTTTTTATTGAAATTGATAAAACCTAGAAGCAATAAGTACAGAATTTACAAACAAAATTTTAATTTTTTTCTTGCAAGTTAATTTAACGATAAATAAAATTTTAATTTTTGCAAAAACGACTCGTGAAAATTACTTTTATTGTAGCCTGTAGTAAAGAGGGTTTTAAGACCTTTAAATCTAGGTGCACTCGACCGTCCTTACCTATTCAAATTTGAGGAGTTATAACATCCCCTCTTAGAGGGATGTTCGTACAAGCGTTAAGTGTATGTCAAAATATATCCCTAAAAAAATCAGTTAACGTGTTTCGAGAAATTTTCCCAAATATGACAGTATGAGAAATATCCTAGGTGGCTCCTTTTAATTCAGACACCCTATATATTTGATGAGACGGTTTTACTGATTTTAATGATGGTGTATTTCATGAGTACTTATGAAGAATGCTATGACAAAATTTTCTGGATGTGGAATTTGTAGATAATTTTATTTTTTTAAAGCTTACCATCAATTTGGCATTGTTAGACAAAGAAAGCACACTGCTCAACTCAGTTACCACGCATCGAGGAGTTTTTTTAATATAATTTAGTTCATGGATTAAATTTCACACTTGCGATTTTTTAGCGTATCATAGAGCTGTTTCTTCGAAATATCAAAGGTAAAGTGATCTACTTATACCTTTAGTATCTTTACTATGCCAATTTCGCTAAAGGAAGAAGGATAAAAAAATTAACGTTTCATGGGACTCAATGCCAGTATAAAGCGTTTACACTTAATCAAGGAACTAGTTCTAGGATCTTTTCTTTTTTGCCATTTTGATCATATCTTGGATCGAGGAATGGGAACATAAAACTTCTCAATATTTTTTATGTGAAATTTATTACCTAATCAAATAAAGTATTAGAAATTATAGTCTATTTACGACCTAGTCCGCCTCCACAAAGACTTTGCAGTACGCACTCTGGGACAATTGCGGCTTCTGTGAAAAAAAAAATATGACAGAGAGTTGACGCATAAACTTAAAATAAAAATATAATAAAGTGTAACAGTAATATATCAAATACACAAGTAAATATGCTTCTTCTTACCTGCAACGACATAGGTTGTTCCTATAGCCGCTATGGCCAATGCAACAAATACAGCTCTATAGAGACGGCTAAAGTTTGTCATTTTTGGTATTTTGTTGAAAGTGCTTATATGTACCTGATTATAGGAATATATGTTCTCAATCTTCAGCACGGGCATTTATACTTGAAATGCTACCTAAAAAATCCTATTCATCATCTTCACTAATGAGCAGTAAATACGATACCTTAACGAACCCAACAAATTATAATTAGAACTTCAAAAAAGTTACTTAGTTAAATTACTATTATAGTTTTGAAATCTATTATCAACGTTATCCCTGAAAATGTATAAAAATATTTTATAAAGCGTCCCAAAAAAAGTAAACTCCAACGTCAGAATTTTGATAACCATAAGAGATAGCATAGAGCTAAAGTTGCGTTTCTTAAATGTGGCTTAATGTTTATGTTGATTTTTAACGATTCTATTTTGAACACGTTTAAGCTACAGTTAAAAGGAGAGGCTTATTTTTGGTCGGAGGTATATATCAAATGTAGAGAAAGAGTTGTAAACCTGAAACATTGTACTTTAAAAGTGTCGCATTATTTTATAGCTCTTGAGAAGGTGCTGAAAGAAGATGATCTAAGTTTTATTGTATTTTCGCAAATAAATGAAGGGAAAAAATTATGAAATTCACGAACTTGCGTCATGTAATTATAATATGTTAAAATTGGATATTAACTACCAGGGAAGAACGCAATTTTACCAGCATTTTATCGAATTTCTATGTTTTACGGTTCCCGAGATGTCCACGTTGCTAATGAAATTTGGTACGTCCTGTACTATATGATAAAATTTTAATAAAACACTGTATATTGTTTTCTGACATTACAAGTTAAAAAAGTCCTGTCGTGTGTGTTTGCTTAAACTATTTGGTTTTATTAAATATTTTTTGTATACAACACTTCCAGTTTAACTTAGAAATATATGCACCTTTTGCATGCGAATACTGACATCAAGGGAATCTATTTGCCAATGCAATATTTGCTGAAAAGTTACAATACCCCGAAGCTATCCGATATATATATATGTAGGTACCTATTGATCGTAAATCCTGGAATAATAATGTCTAAAAGCTTTATATTATTGCATGTAATCACAGAGCTTATGTTAGATCGTTGTTCCAGGCCATAACGAGGATTATATTATAGAATTCGAATGATAAAGAGAAGTCCCGAAAATTCTTTTCTAGGAACTTCAGTATGAGGTCAATTGTGGATCAATTCGCGATGCTCAAGTTGAAATACGATTCGTGTTGAACGAACCATGTTCCCTTACGTCGCTAAACTTGAAATCAATGATGGTCAGGTTGAAAATATGTAATTCAATGGTAAACATGAGAAATGTTGCCCCTTGATACTGGAGTTAAAAGGATGTTCTATTTGAAGACCTGAATAATTAAAGAGACACAAAATTGAATTAGGAACAAGTGTTATCGCTCAGATACTACACTCCTAATCCCTATTCCTTTTCAGAGGTGTGGCCTGCAAACATTTGTTAGAGAAATGACAAATAGTCTCGAAAATTAGAATTCAGAGAACGACACGTGAACGATAAATATTTGTACGTGGGACAATCTTCTTACTCACTGATTTTAAACGCATCCATGTCCTAAATCCTAATAACAGGGCTGTTGCTGACAGGTTTCAGGCTAAGCGGTGATAAATTAGCTGAATTTTTCAAAGGGCCTAAATTTAAATGAACAGCGCCTCGTGCTTCCAGGCGAAATGGGACGGATAAATGTGAAAGCGGTGTGTTTAGTTTCAGGACGGATTACGATATTAATTCGGTTGTTTTTCGAAGTTCATAAATTTGCATTTATGTGCAGTATACAATATATTCTTAATATTAAACTCCTCAATTTACGTATTTACGCTATTCAAGCATAGTCTAGGGACCCTTACGACTACATGTTAATTGAGAAGCGCTAGCAAACCGCAAAACCTCCGGAGAATACCGGAGCCTGCTTCGAGATGCCATTAATTAACTTACTCAAATGCATAAGGATTAATAGTTTGCAGTTTAGCTCAAAACCCAGGTGTAGACCTGACGGATCTCCCTACTAGGCTTCCAATGACGATAAATCAAAATTAAACTCCAGTATTTCCGCAAATATTATTTGTACATTAATATTTGAAGATTTATTACATCTATCTGAACAGATGCTTGAGAGAGCACGTAGCTGATGAATTTGAAATGCCGGATTTGAAGGTATAACCGAGTAGGGATTACTAGGGAGTCTTATGAGATTCCCATAGAAAAGGTCTGTACACTGACAGTGGTAAAATTTCAACGATGTATCATTATTGGTGTTAACTCTTAAAGTTCATTATTGAATCCACAAAATAGGAAATTGTTTGGATATAACTACATGGGTAGCTTGTTACGAAAGCAGATTATGCCACAAATTTAGCTCTTATTTGCTTGGATTATGTTGTCTTCCAATTTCCTAATTATTTCCCGAAAAGATAGGGCAATAGTAGTCTTATACTATTTATCTCAATTTTGATCCCAGTGTCCCATAAAATTGAAATGCTAAGCAGAAGATGTTGAGAAGTTTTTTTTACGCCATTTTCTCCTATTTTGTTATAAATAATCTATCCCTGAATTTTCTTGAACTATTTAGGAAACACGCTGTATACTACATATTTAAAACTATCGATAATCACATCATTAAGGAATTATTTGCATAGAGCGGACGAAAAACATAAAAAAATGATGACTATCTCTCTGAACTTATCTAATTTAGAAAACATTATTCAAACACCTAACGTTCGTTTTTTACATGTAGTCCTTGTATGGTTTTTCTGATTTTTTTACGTTACGTCATGAAAGCAGGGCCGTAATAAACCACAATTTTTCCAAATCAGTAGAATTTAATTCCGATCATGTTTGAAAAATCTACAGGGAATCTGCAAACACATTCAACGAAAGAGAGAAGCTCAAAACACTGCTAATATACAGAATGAGGGGCAGAAGTACCAAAAAAGAATCTTGTGGCACTTTATTTCAAACACCATCATACTCGCTGTCTGGAAGAAAACCGGTATGACTCCAAAAGCTGATATAAATTTACTTGAACTAATTAATTTTGGAAATATACAATTTTATATAGCACTTATAAAAAATATTGCAACACGTTTATAACTTTCATAAACCTAATATTTTTACAAATGATTAAACACGTATAATTTTATTTAAAAAAATACATTTAATGTATTATTTTCGATGTTTAAATTTTTCACCCCTATCCAGCTACCCCTACTATTTTTTAATTTTCACAGAAGAATTCAAATGAAAAGGCATCCATTATAGTATATCCGATGAAAGGTAATTCAATACAACGGTATACTCAGAACTAAAATTGGATTTACAGTGTCCTCAAAAAATAAAATTAGTAAATGCAAAATAAAGTAACTTACTATTACTTCAAACAAAATTGAAATTCTTACAATAAATGCTCAAATTGTGCTACAGTAACAATTTGGCAGTGACTCACTAGTTCCTCGAACTTTTTTATTCAATTATCTAGTGTTGTTTTTGTTATTAATTCTATTTTTTTTTTTTATTTCAAGAGGTAAATTTTCTAAATTTTGGTGGTCTATTTTTGTAAACAAAACAGATTAATCCCACAAAAAAAATCGAGGGACATAAGACCTGGAGATCGTGGCGGCTATTCCATTGTTTCTCTTCTACCTATCCATCTCCTGCGAAGAATTTAATCAATATACTCTTTCACAGCCATAGTAAAATATGATGGTGCACCAAATATTATTGGGTACTTGTTCTTTATTTTGTTCAGGAAAAATTGCGGAGATTGATGAAACTATTTCGCTTTGCAATAAGTGCAACTAAACGCGTTCTTTAAGTTTCCTTGTATGAAAAATGGACCAATGAACTGGTGTCCGATTAAACTCTTTCATACAATGAGTTTTTGCAGATGTTGTGTATACAGAGTCTGCAGTGACATTTATGTGGATGAATAACTCCATTTAAGTAGCACGTTGCTCCATCTTAAAATAAAATTGTAGAAAAAACCTATTATCCTGAATGCCATTTGCTTGCATTAAATCATAAAATTCCATCTTGCGATCATAATTTTCAGACATCAAATCTTGGGTAAGGGAAGTTTTGTATGGATAAAATTTTTCTCGTTTTAAAAATATGTTTACTGATTATGTAGATACATCAGATTGATGGGCAAGTTTGCTAGTAGACTGTATGGGGTTTTCATTGATAGATAAAAGAATGTCTAGTACTTTATCGCCACCAATTGCTGTTCGAGGTCTTCCATATTTTGGAGCAGCTTTCACACTTTCAGTTTATTGACATTTTTTATTACTCTCTCTATCTACGAACTACACTTCTATCAATAGATGAATGTGGATATTTTTTATTAAATACAAGACACACCTCTTCATAAGTTCTTTTGCGATCTCTATACTCCAAAAGGATTAAAATTTAAATTCCTTGTTTCTCAGATAAACTATCCATTTTTTTAATATTCTAACTGTGATAGATATCTAAAAACTGAATTCGACTACTAATGAATTCTATGAAAACCGAAATATTTTGTATTTAAAAAGTTGTTTATATTGAAGATGATATGGAATTTCTACGTCTTATTGTCATTTTTTCACTCTCTTTCCAAGTGAAATAAGAACGTATTGTTTATAAGAAGTAAAGATTAAAACTTTTTATTTTTCTTTGGATATGGATTTTGTTCTTTTTTAAAAAGGAAAACTGTAGATACAATTTTAGCACTGAGTACACCGTTATGTCCCTTATTGAATTACCTTTCATTTGATATACTACAATAGGTACCTTTCCATTTGAAAATAAAAAATTGGTATGGATAGCTGAATAGGGATGAAAAATTTGAACATTAAAAATAATGCATTAAATGCCTTTTTCTTAACAAATTTATGCGTGTTTAAGCATTATTTTAAATATCAGGTTTATAATAGTTATAAACGTGTTATATTATTTTTTACAAGTGCTCTATTTGTATAAAGTGTGATTTTAAGCGACGAGCGATGTGAGTTCCCGGAGTTACCAAAAAAGTATTTCCTAATAAGTTTCATATATAATTTTCTCTAATTTGGCTACATTATAAAAAACCGCAAGATATAAAAATAAGTTTTTATTTCTTCTTCTCTCCGTATTTCTTATATTAACGACTTGACTATACAATATATATTCCAATAAATAGATAAGATAGATATGTTTTTGAGTATCGTTATTATATCCAATTATAGAGATTAACCATAAATCACTCTAATGCATTAAACAATCAATAGCCTCTATATAAACCTGTGGTCAGTTCAGACAAAGACGCCAACACCCCTATAAAATGAATGTTGAAATCGCCAACAACAACCTTTTCATATCCATAAGGGAGTCTTTCAATAGACGCATCGAGTCACGAAGCTATTCATGCAGTCAGAGCAATGTCTGCACAAAGCAACTAATAAAAACTTACCTCGACACAGATGAACGGTACAAAATTTGGTGACAACTTCCATATAGAAGTTATCAACATGAACAGTAATAAATAATTATTAATTTTTTAAATAAAAATGCGCACGTCTTTATGCACATGATTTACTTTTCTGTAAGACAGTTAAATTGTAATAATGGTCTCAAGTAGTGTGCCTTATTACCTCATGTGAATGCTAATGTTCACTTAAATAAATTACATCATGGTTGTTAATGTTGCAAGAAGCAGGTATATCAGTTCTCAGTGTTCTCAGCTTACTCCTTGGTTATTTAAGTGAAATATTTGTAAATGGTTTGGATTCCACCTGTTTACTGATTTTGAATCTGAAATTTGTCTGTTTAGTAAAAAGAAACTTACCAATCCTGGTGCCTGGTGCATAGATGGCGGAATTTCATATATGGTTGTCATGTTCCTTCTATACTTGAATTTTAAAGGATTAATTAATGTTCTTCCGGGAATCCAGAATTCAGCTTCTCGCATCCAACATCTCGTGCAAGTAGGCCCCTAAAGTATTCTAAGTGTATGATTGTCATTTGCATACAAGATGATGTAGCAAAGTAAGCACAGCCTTTAACGTGCACTTTGTGCCGTTTTCTATTTGTGTTTTACGTAATATCAGATTCTAACCCGATTCCATTGCTCACTTCAACGGATGACGTCCAATACTCATAATAGATTTACAGGAACTACTACAGGTGCATTGCGTCATTTGAACCTACACCAAATTATCAATTTAAAACTGAAATTCGGTTCGATAATCATAAAATACAGATATATTTACAGGTAGACAGTAAAGTATTATCAAAAAGTTAATATTTGACTTTAAAAAAAAACAGATAAACTATACGGTGTGTTTGATTTGAAAGAAAAAATTTAGTTGTGGGACTGGTATTATGAATTTTGAAAAGCCTGGGAAATAGATATGAAGCTACGACTTGATTCATTGGAAACCTGCCCTACACAGGGCGTTTTCAAAAATGCCGGCAATATTCCGAAAATCAAAAATTCTTGTCAAAAGATTGTAGTTATGCTTATAAATTGTTTTTCAAAACCTTACGGAAATACTGCTCTTTAAAATTTAATAGCGAAAATGGTTTTATCTAAATAATTTTTTTTACAATTAATAAAATTTAATTCATTTTATATTATTCGTGTATAATATCAAGGTTAACAGATAGGACCTAACACTTTTTATTACATCTTTAGGGCGGCGGAGGGGAGACAACCCTTAACTTATTTATCCATAAACTTTTAAGGTCTCAGATTTTTTCCACTGTTATGTGGTTTATTAGATTTCTGACGTGCCCAAGAAAAAAAGATACTCTTGATTGATATACGTAAGCCGCACCGTTTTCCAGAAAACCGCCATTTTACCATTTTGTCAAAGAGCTTATTTTACAAGTAATGGAATTTTACGTGTATTTTTTATTCTATTGCCTAGGTACTAAAATAAACAACATTTTTTGTGTTAAAATTGCTTAAAGAGAATGATGAAAATAAATTCATTAATTTGAAATAAATTCATTAAATTTCATTAACTCGAGAAGATATTTAAAAAATATTATTTTAGTTATCAAGTTTTGAAAAGCTACATTTCCGCAAGGGTAAGTTTTTGGAAAAAAATTATAAACATAACTATAATACAATGTTTTGACAAAAACTTTTCATTTTTGGGATATTGCCCACATTTTTGGAAACACTCTACATATCGGCCTTTTTTAAAGAACCCAAAACCATATGGTGTTCTATGAGAAAAAAAATTTAAAGGCTATCAAATCAAAGGCAATAAAGGGTTTCACTGTTTTATTTATCAAAAAAATATATAAAGACCTTTTCAGTGTAAGGCTATTTCATCGAATTTCGAAAGGTCAATGAAATCAGTCTGAACTAATAGTATTAACTTTCAACAAAAGCAAGTACATAAAGTTTGAGAGTTAGCTCGTTATCTGAATGCTGTTGATATAGCTGAGATCCGGTTTCGAAGGGTTAATCTGAAGAACTTAGATGAATTTCAAAATAATGTTGGGATTACCAAAAAAAGGAGTCTGCTTTAGAAATTATTATTAAATGAATCATAAAACGTTCTAATGTTGATGGTGAAGCATTTTCAATTAAATTTTAATACGGCAAATCTCATAATATAATTTGCAATAAAACCTAAACAATTGAAATACAGCTATTTATGCGGCGTTCTCATTACCCAGTTTCTTTGCAATTTTCTCTTAATTTGAGTCTCTAAAGCATAAGAAAATGGATCACGGGAATAAAACAAGCAATTAATATAAAAAGGACTCGAATGCTTCATTAAACCCTACAGGACTGCGCCATTATTTCGGAGCATACCATAATTTTAAATCGCCCCATTTATTTATTATTACGACCTTTTTCCCGTCTTAATTCGGTCACTCTTTGTTTGTCATTTCTTTTTGTTTTTATTACTTTTAGTGGGAGGGTGATTTATTCCCTCAAATTTAGGGCGCGATATTATTATTTTCACGGAAATTAGCTTTTTTGTTAGCGCAGAGTCCTTTGCATAGATATTACGTATTAAAAAGTATGTGTATTTTTAAATTAAAATTTATAATCCCTGTGTTTTAGCAGGCATGAACCGACTTCAAAATAATGTAAAATAAATTGACCCCTGTATAGAGGGCATTAAATATGGAATGGCTTTTAATTCCGCTTTATTTCCTTTTTCATCGACCGGACGTAATAACCGGCGGTAAACCCTAATTCGAGGCGAATTAGTTATTTTTTGTTACTGGCTTTTACGATATCTAAATTTCGGCACCGAAATTAAAGTAAATCATTCTCTTTGGCCAACAAAAATTTAAATCATATCCCGTCCCATTTGAAGGTATATTTACTTAGAGGAAACTTTTTTAATATTTCGTTCCTCAGCGCTTTCAAAGTTAATCCCGGATCAGCCAATCTAAAGCAAGTACGAATAATACTAGTTGAAAAGTTATAGCCTGGAAAATATAAGTTAAGTTTGTCTGAAAGACAGGCTCAGGAAGTTTCCTAAAAATCTATTTAATTCGGGATGTAAGCTTACTGAAGCTTGTTTATTGAGAGAAGGGGAAATGGCAGAAAAAATCTTGCAAATGTTATAATGTAGGTTCTTTTTAGCTATTGCTGCAGACGACATGTAGAACTGTTTAGTGTAAATATCCTCATGCCATCGGGAGTTAAAAGTGATAAACTATGGTAATATAATATCCATCATTGAATTGAAATAAACCTCAAGTGGCAATTTGGATTCAGCTAAAGCTGTTGATTGCTACTTTAATATTTCACCGTCACGGCAGACCTGAACTACTTTATCCATGTTAAGTCTGCCAGCACCGAACATATATTTATCATAGAAAGTTCAGTCGGCCTCTGAGCTTTGATCTGGTGAGATCAAAGGACAATGCCGATAGAATGTGCAGAGACCCGAACTCACAATTCGTAGTTTTCAAGTAAATAAAGTTGCCTCTAGTAGGTGCGCGGGGCAAGATGCAGTAATTGAATTATAAATGAGGAATTCCGGGTTTAGCTAAGTGACTTTTTTACGGTAAATGTATGTTTGATGCTTTTAGTGCCAAATCGATATAGCTTCTATTCTAGACTCTATTAGCAATGCTTATTAAGCATCAGCTTATTAAGCATTGCTAATGCATTTCAACATTCCACCATTTCAGACTTTAAACTCATAGTTTTTTGTCAAAGTTTTTTTATATTCGTTGGAAAAAGCTCAAAGGTCGGAAAATTCTAAAATTAATTCTTGTGTGAATTCTTTGCGACAAAGTGAATGTAGACACCTTCCGACTACGAAATGAACATTTTTATTTTAACCCCCAATGTCTCAAACAGAGAAGTTTATGGAGACCTCCACGAGGAATATGTTTTTGTATAGAATTTGTTGGACTCCTTTAAAGAGAGTCGACATAGCGCTAACGAAGCCTTCTACACTGTACTGTAAAAATTAAGACGGATTTCCATTGATTGCTCCTAAGAATTCCCAAAAACGAAATTTTGCACAATTATCGTCATTACATAAGAAATAATCAAAAAATTTAAAAGCGACTAAATAAATCTCTTAATTTCGAAAATAGTCTTTTGCATTAAGGTACACTCCTTGACAAAATTATAAGCCACCCTAATTTTTTTACGATAATTGGTAATTCTGGTAGACAAAACTTTTAAAAATTATTTTAGGTTTTGCAACATGGCAAATAATAAAGAAAAAACAACTTTTTAATAACTTAAATTTATTTCTGGTTTAAATACAAAAATAAAATATAATTCCAAGGCGAGAAAAACATAGACCATGCTCGGTTTTTAATCTTAATCTTGTTTAAAACACAGCAATAATTTGGTTTTGAAACATTAAATCCCTTCTATTATTATTTATTTGAAATTTTTTAATGCAATTAAATTCAATTAAACAATGCCAAGGAAAAAAAAGGATTGTTGGAATGTGAGAAGAAGGTTATTGAAACTTTACACGCAAAAAATTGGACAATTTAAAAAATTGCTAGAACTTTAAATCGAAGTAAACACGTTGTAAGGAATTTTGTTAGACTAAGCGATGATTATAGCCGAAAGAAGAGTACAGACAGGCCTATAGCAACAACTCTCTGAGAATGGAGAGCGATTCTACGCCAATCATTTAACTCTGCAGCCACTGCAAGGGAAATTTTTGAACAAGCCAGAATACAAACATCAAAAATATCCAACGCATTTTGCAAAAAGCCAGAAATTTAAAGCGACTGAAGACAAAAGCTCTTCTTTCAAAATTCCGCAAAGCCAACAGGAAGCGATTCGCAATTGAACGTATCTCATGAAAAAAGAAATAGAGACAAGTTATTTTCAGTGATGAAAAACGTTTTAATTTGGATGGTCCTGATGGATGTTGACATTTTTATGATTTACGTAAAGAAAAAATATTTTGAAGCAAACGTCAATTGGGGGGAGAAGGTATAATGGTTTGGGCTGGGATTGGACATTACGGAAAGACTGAATTAATATTTTGTTTGTCAAAAATGGACGTAAAAAAATATATAGAAGTTATTTGAGAACAGATCGTTGCAAGAAGAGAAGAGCTAACACTAGGGAGGCTCATCTTTCAGTGAGAGAATGCAGTTGTTCACACAGTGCGAATAGCAAAGAGTTTTTTTGAAGCCAAAAATATTTCAATTTTACCCTGGCCTGCCCAATCACCAGATCCTAACATTATTGAGAATTGTTGGGGAGAAATTTCTTCAATAGTTTATGCAGAAGGAAAACAGTTCAACTCCATAGAGGAACTTAAGACTTGCACCACAGAAAAGTGGGCTAAAATTTAACAAGAATAAATAGAAAAATTTTTTAAATGGCTTCCAAACCCATTGGTAGAAGTCTTAGGAAACAACTGGGGATCAGTATATTACCAAATAGAAAAATTGTAGAGGTAATCAGCAGATATTAGAAAGGCTGGCCTATGTTTTTGTTGCCTGGGAACTTTATTTTATTTTCGTATTTATACCAGAAAAAAATTTGAGTTATCAAAAAGTTGTTTTTTGTTTATTATTTGCCATGTTGTGAAACCTAAAATAATTTTTAAAAATGTTGTCTACTGGAATTAACAATTATCGTAAAAAATTAGGGAGGCCTATAATTTTGTCAGGGAGTATAGTTTGGATTAAATTGTCGTATATTGAGTTGAGAGATCTGTGGAAGAGTTCCGTCCGGAAATCCTAGACGAAAAACAAGGTCCTGCACGAATTTTCTGCATAATTGAGTGATACTTTAGGTGAATCTAGAAAATGTCGAGATTTCCTAACTTTCAATATAAATGGGGGTCCAGAACAACCGGACATCTTGTGAAACTTAGTCTATCTCTCTGGAGTTCCAGAAATAATTGCAACGAATATTTCATTGTTTTCAAGATTTTAAATTTGTGTACGTATATCTAAAATAGAATTTTATAACGAAGCCGAGATTAACCGTTTGAATTCCAAAACTTACTAAAAACTGTATTTTTTTTTCTCTTCATAAAGATCGTTAAGATAGTCCATGGCTGAGAGGTCTCCATTAGCCAAGTTTTAACGACCAAAACACCTCGCCTTAAAAACAGTGCAAATTTGAAAACTTTTCTCACCCGAAATCTTCGCAGACTGGAATATATTACTTGAAAGAAATTATAAGGAAATCACATAAGCACATCATCCAGCCATAAATCACCGTGACAGAGTTATTAAAACTTTTTCGAACCATTAAAAGTTAAATATGATGCGGATGATTGCGTATATTGTAATTCCTTTTATAGCAGCGACTACGCAAACAAAAACTCTTGGAAATTTTAAAAAATCGCTTTTGGTTGTTTCATTAACGTGCTTTCAAACATCAAAGAAACCATAGAAACACTTTCAATATCCTGTGAAATACCTTTCAGACATTTTCCAGGCATTTTCCAAATTGAACATCTATGGCTAAGCTGCTGAGTTTCTGGATGCTGCACAGTGGCAACAAACCAAAAATATATCCAGACAAAAAGCTATTAAGCTAAAGGCGGGATATAAAGGGAATTAACCGGGATGCACTCTGAGTTTATTAACGTGCCGGTTGATCTCTGTTCCGTACGTGACTCCAGCTTATTGGGGAGGCGAAATATCAAAACATCCCCTCACTTACTGCATAGCAAGATGTCTGAGGAAGATAAAGTGGATCACATTTAATGAAGCTTTCAGTGAACGAGCTCATGGATAAGTGTCATAAATTGAGCCAAGTTCTCACAATTTGATTGATGGGAGGTACCAGAGATAATAGCACTACTACACTTTGCGACGAGAATGAAAAAGAATATTGAGAATAGGCAAAGCAGAGATGTATTTCAAAGCGTCTTTGTTTGGAATCCCCGGAAGGTTAGAGCAATTATTTTTAAATTTTTCATGAAACGGCAGCAGTTTCTTGCAATCCCAAGTAAAGGGACTATAAAAATTCTTTTCATGCATTTCATCCAGACTTCTTTTCACTTTTTATTAAAGTCAAGTAAGGCGAAATACGCGTCTATCTTTTCACCTGAGTAGTTAGGAACAGGACTTCCAGAAGTAATTGTTTTTCTTGGAGATTTTTAATTTTATTGGTGAATAATACTCGTGGTGGAGAAGTTAAATTTTCCTTTGCTGCGGAACGAAATTGAAGAACGTGTACATTTTTCTGCGTTTGCAGCTGCATAAAAATGAAATGAATTAGGGCGAGTTTCCTCCTAGCGGGTGCCCATTTTTCAATTTCAACAATGCAACTTTAAGCGTCCCTTAAAATATTTGTTTGCTTTCAAATTTCAGTTACTACGGCTCCTCTGTGAAGACGGCGGTGTGTACTATATTTCATTTTATGTAATTTTTCATACATGTTGTCTAAAGGGAAAAAGGGAATTGTTGTAACGTAAGTTTCAATTATTGCGTTAGAGTGACATTTCAATTCGTTATAGCATATTTTAATATATTGCTCCGGAATAGAATAAATTTTGCGATATTCTTTGAAATAGGGGCCTGAAATTTCCCTTCAATTATTGGCAAAGATAATTTAGCAGTAACAGAAATGAAATTTGTAATTTTTATGTTATAATTTGATGGCATTAATATTTTTCTGGCAAAATATTTTACGAATTTTTAGATTTTGGTCCACTTTTTCAAAGAGCAATTTTCTTTTTACTATATCTTCTTACAATAACAATAATTTATGCTTACTGTAGTAAACGAGAATCACAATGCCCCGAAAGGTCCGTGTGGGCAGACTTATTACCTTCCTAAATAAAAGAGGCGAAGGATCATGGCTATGTCAGAGATAAAGAGGACGGGGAGTCTGAGGAACCAGAAGAAAATTGTGGCCAAAAAGCCCGATTAGGATCAGAAATGTGTAGTGGTTTTAATCAATATTGCGGAGAATAGCCAATTTATGAAATGCTAATTTTCCCAAAAACTACTGTTAGAAAACCACATTAATCTGGCAGAAATAGCTATTTCTCGGAGAGTGCGGTAAATTGGCTTTACCGTGTACGTTTACGAGGTCAAGCAGAACTTTGTACATGAGCAGTAAAATTTTTTACTGAACGAAAAACAAAGTGGTATATATTAGCATAAAAATCTTTGTTGGCTTCTCACTCATATACATGCGTCAAAAACCTTTGTCACCAGTAATACATTAAGGTACGAGTTTTATAAGACATCACATTGGTTGACATCGATACTGAAGAACCCAGAAAGAGGGGGACACACAACCACACACGAGAAGCAAAGGAACTAGTTAGCATTGGGTGACGTTAAAATACTAAAGTACTTAACATTCCTCAAATCACAGGAAAATCGTTCAATCAGATCCAAAAGAGAATTGAAAAACATTATGAATAAGAATTTAGATAAGATTATCTTCCTTCAAGAATGATACGTTATCCTAAACGCATTATCAAAAGGTAATGAGATATTTACAAAGGAAGTTATTGGGACTTTTAGTAAAAATCTGAAACATCAAAAAAGCCTTTCTAGAGAATCCCAAGTTCATAAAATAATTTAAATGAATAATTAATTGAAAAAATGAATAAAATTATTTAGAAAAAAATTTAAGTTTTTGGGTCTTTAAGCAGTTTGATTTAATCTCTAAGAAAGCACTTAAAAGTATTTAAAAATTGAGAAAATTTTGGAAATCGTATAGTCGCCTTTAAAATTTTCCCAAGATTGACCCAAATTAAATCCTAAAAGATCTTAAGACTTGTTCAAGAACATTATTTAAATACCCATAAAACAAATCATAACAATAAAAAATCATCATAAATTACTCAAAAATATAAACGTTGGGCGCAATTATGAAAATAGTTTTGAATGCCTTATAAAATTGTTTAGGGACACTTTCAAAAATTTTGCAAAATTTCGAGTTGCAAATGCCTTTCGAGAATACTACACCTTCATGAAACTTTCACATACTGCTCACAAATATTCTGACAATTATGGAAGATATCGTAAAAATAACCTCAAAGGCGTCTGAAAAATTCCGTGAAAATACGTAAAATTTATAATATAAATTCAAAAAAAGCTGTAGCAAGGATTCGGAAAAATTTACATATACCGTTAAGTAGAAATTCAAGCGGAAAAATTGCAATGATAAAGCTGAAAATCAAATAAAATTTCTTCGATCTATTCCAACATTCCAGGTTTCACTATCAAATTTCGAAAAAAATAAAAAATTTCGCGAAGATTAAAAAAAGTGCCCATAAATTATAGATATATGTATAACCTATCATCCCTTACATATGTCTTTAAACGGTAAAATCTCTCTAACTCTCCTCGTTATTTTAAAATCAGTTTTCGTTCCGAAAACAGAACTTTCAGGTCCGCTTCTGGTGACTTATCTCCGTCAACATCTGTCGTTTGAAAGTTTAGAGCGGGGCGGCGGTTTAGGAATCCTGACAACCTATTATTCACCCTTGCTGAATCAGAAAATAGTTGCTTTGCCACAACTCGTCCTTTTTCTCTCACAAAAACGCTGAATTCCAATCTTTTCTAAATAGAATTCTGATTTAATGTGGTCTTATCCCGGCAATCTCTATTCATACCTAATGTAATCAATTGCATTTATTTAATGCCAACGAATTCAAAAACACCATTTATATATTACTAAAATTTTGCGGAGTATTGAAATCGTTTTAAATCGAGTTCTATCAGAAAAAAGTCGAATCGCCCGTGAAATATTTAGTATGGAAAGAGAAATTAAAAGCAACTTAACACTTCACGAAAAAGTCAAAATAATTGTTGTTTCTCGTAATGCGCCAAAATCAATTTGAGATACAACTAATTTTATCGCTATTTCAGGAAAATTAACTCGGTCCTGTTTAAATGCATATTTTATAAGAATCCTGTTGGGGTCAAATCACTCTCCAATAATGGGCTTCAATAAATTGTTTATTAGTCAAATGGGCCCCGTTGGTCTAACTCGTGTTATGTATTTAGGTTGACCGTGATGGAAACAGTGTTTACTCTAAAGTGGTAATTTCATGTTTTATTAGTGTTGCTGCTTGCAAAGAAAACATCTGTCGAAGTAATGAGTTTCTGCTCTTCAAAATTACGGTAAAACAGGTACAAAAATATTACTTGGCCTTAATGAGGCTGTTTGGAATATATTTGAAAGAAACGGTGCTGTTAAATTTAAATCTCTTTCCATATTACTTAAAAATATAAATGAAACTAAGTCGAAACGAGAATGAAACGGCTATTTTTGTAACCAGTTAGGAAATGCGTAATTTTATATAATGAATGAGATTTTACAAGCCGAACGAGATCTCCCATTAAGACATGAGTTGCACAAAACAGCATCTTCTAATGAGTCCCATACATGTTACTTTGCTACTTTACTGGACGATAAAAACTTTTTTCTAATTTTCGTGTTCAATGCATAAACATATTCAGAATATGCCTTCTATCCGTGCAAATACAGCAACTATTGTTGTTACTCCGATTTGTAACTTGTGAAAAAGGCTCCTTCTATGTTAAAGAAGAGTGCGTTCTATAGAGGAGACTTCTTTATTTTGTACACTCCAAAATGAACAGCATGTTTTGTTGATTTTACAGTGTTTTCTCTGTTATATAACTGTCGACAATTGTTACCAAGGATTTTTACTCGAAAAATTTTCAAATTTACTAGCCTGAAGGCTTGAGTGAGACACTCCTATCAAAAATCCAGCTATTTACCTCGAGTTGGTAGAAACATTTTCTTCGAATGAAATGATGAAACTTCAGAGACTTCTCGGTGTAATTATTGTAAATTCAATAGCACCTCTAAAAAATCTTTTTAAATTCCCGCCAAACGCGTGGAGAGTTTAGAAAAAAAAATCTTAACATCTTTTACATTCTAAAGAAATACGAAATTCAAACAAGTTTATAAATTAAATAAGAAATTTAAAAAATTCAGAAAACGATTTCAAAACAAAAATCAACAATCAGTATGGTAGAACAAAAAATTTTCAAATTTGAAAAAAGTTAGGGATGATGAAAGGACGTCTAAGGAAAAAATTTCGCTTTATAAATTCTCACAGATGTTTAAGGGCTGATATGTACACTAAATATTTAAAAAGTGAAAAGGTTGCAACAAAGGAAGGAAGAAAAGGAATGGAAATTTAAATATTTTCCGCTTCGTAAAATCTTCTTTTGGGATTTTTAATGACTATAAACGGTTGCAGATTAAAACAGAAATGCCCTATATAATTATGTTCTCGATCTTCTTTTTATATAAAAACTTGATATCTTTGGGTCTAGTACAAGTACTTTTACTTTATAGTTTACTCATTTATATACTTGGAGCTGTATGATTCGAGGAAGTGCCTTCAAGAAGACAAGAACCATTGGGTTTTATGTGAAATCTGCTGGACTTTAGATTTTGATAAGTATACTTATATTTCATAGTTTCTCTACCATGAGAATAAGATTAGAATTCCTATAGCAGTAAACTTGTTTACGAATCTGATGTGTATACAGTATGTCCACAGATAGAAGGTCCAAGAGGACAAATGGACAAAAAATTCTCGACAAAAAGTCATTTTTGATAAAAAATCTCTGCTTCCTGAAAAAATACGATTTATGAAGATAAATTTAAACTTTTTTATACAGGGTGCCCAAAAACTACGAATAGATGAAATATTATCAAGAGTAAACTACCGTTATTTCTCATTTTGGAGCAAAATGGCAAATAAAAAACAGATTTCAAATCTTACCCGAAGTTTACATAGAAAATTTTAACTCAGTATTCCAAGTTTTATTTTTCTTTTAAAATTCAAACAATTTCTAATTTTACCTTTTTTACCTCATTTCACGTTTTCACAACAAGCATGGCAATAAATATTGAATATAAATCACAACATTAAATTTGAGAAATGCGTTGAATGCGGGGGAGATGTGTTTGAATAAGTAATATCTACTAATTTTTATTTTGAATTATTTTTAAACTATTTTAGAATAGTGGAATTTTGTATGTAAACTTTGGATAGGACTTGAAACCTGTTTTTTATTTACCATTTTGCTCCAAAATGAGAAGTAAAGCTAGTTTACTCTTGATAGTATTTCATGTGTTCGTAGTTTTTGGGCACCTTGTATAAAAAAGTTCAAACTTATCTTCCTAAATCGTATTTTTTCGAGAAGCAGAGACTTATCAAGAATGATTTTTTGTCGAAAAACGACATTTTTGGTCCATTTGTCCTCTTAGACCCTCTATTTGTGGACATACTGTAGAAAGGTAGACAGGGTGTTACACATGTAAGGAATAGCTGTTTTTTAAAAGTTCCCGGTAAATGAAGCCATGGAGAATTTAAAAATATTGATTTTAGAATACGGATATTTCTGGTTTAAATTCCTAAAATTTCGAGAAAATTAATATAGTCACATTTACACAAGTCCTAAGACCTTACGAATCTTAAATCTTGGGATGAAGCTTTTTTTTATTTTCATAATCTGTTAAAACAATTATTGGACGTGAACTTGTTGATAGGACCTGATATAATAGAGACCGCTTCCAGTATTTAAAAATTTCTACAATTTTATAGTTTCTCTACCTTTTTTACTGTTATTATTTAATATTAGAAATTGACAAGAAATGAAGAAAAAATGAAACATGAATTTTTAAAAACAACAAACCATGAAACATGATGAAAATGCAATGGTTTCATAGATGATGCAAATTCCACAATCCAGGCTTCCGGAAATTCTTGATTATTGTTCACCCAATGGATATATAAAGAAAACCAGAAAAAATTTCCAAGACACGATCACCAACTTCGATATTTTGACGTCCGACAATTACGCGCGAAGTTTTCTTGACCTACATAGAAATCAATACATTTTCGATAAACAATAAATATTCTTTCAATTTATATGAAGTATACTGTTATAAAATTGACGACAATTAGTAAACATGGATCGTTTATACATGTTTTTACAATATTCAACAGGTCCTCAGAGGAATAAGTCGTTTTTAACACGCTTTGATGAATATTCGTTTTAACCCCAATTGAACAACTGTTGATTCATAAATAATGTGTCCATAGCTAAATGCGATTAGATAATTACAAAATGCACACTCAATTGATAATTTTAACCAAATCTGCCAATAATGTGTTCAATTTATTACACATTTCAAACTAGATTTAGTTTATTCATGTTACTGCATAAATTTGAGCGAAGTTATTCACTATGCTGCGACAAAAAATTTTATCGATTTAATTCAAGTTACGCCAGTTATTAGAATTATCAATATTTAGAAATATCCAAATATTTACTAGAAAACTCTTTACATTTCCATTGCGAGATTATTCTACCTTTTTTGATAATAATTTCAGTTCCATTTGCTAATTCTAGAACATAACTACTCTATAAAATAACAGAATATCCCTAAATTGCACTAAAAAAGGTAACTCGCTATTTTTTAGTCTGACCGATGCCCCATCGATAGTTTCAGTGTCGCTTTTCCCTAAGATCACTACTTTCTTGCTATTTTCTAACGGATGATTAAAGGCGAAGAGTTATTGACTTTGTGGTCGATTTTTGACCATGGCACATTATCAATATGTGGAATCATCTGGCGAAGTCATCTGAAGAATCTGAAGTCAAAAGTTCGTTATTCCGAACATACATGCCATTTTTCTTGTGACCATTTTTGAAAAGCGCATTTCGCCGGAATGCAAATTTGTTGCGCCATCGAAGGCCAGTGACCATTCGACTGTTTATGATCTAAGTGTCGGTCAAGACTGATATTGTATTTTGAGACACCTGGAATTTGTTTGACAGCTTACTCCTAAACTGAGTCAAGGATCAGATATTGATCTGACTGTTTCTCTTTTTGGTAGGTCGGTAGCTTTAAACTAAACACTCTACCAACACCATGAAGTTACTAATATCGGCATGTTTTTATTATAAGTTACATTATTATTATTGAACATTTCTTTTCCGTGGTACAGATACCAGCGGAAGCGAAAGATTCATGAGATGTTGCCCCTCCCTGACGTGCTTAATTGTTATTCATATAGGCAACAACATTTAAGTGTGTTGGATTTCCATTCATTAATTCCTTGCCCAAGTTTTCAGCCATTTGTTTATTTTAAGCTAGAAAAAAACAACAGTAAATTTAATCAACCCTACAGCCCCAACTAAACCGTGGGAACATCGTCTATTAAATATTCACACAGTAAATATTATTATAGTGTTTTATTCTGAAATTTCCAAGACTTTTTTAACATTTTAATGTCAATATAACTTTATTCGGGCTTAGAGCTCAACCAAGAGTTGAACTAAGTCCATTATTTCAAACACCTCCGTAATTAGCAGAAACACTTTAACTGATGTTTAGTCTTGACTACAAGTTACTTCACATGCAGCAACAGTTTCGCAGGAGATTTCAGAACTAAAACACAACTACTCATAAGTAACGAAGTTGTGCTGTTGGTATTGACGACCACAAAATTTAATCCAATTTGTATTTGAAATAAAAAAGAAGTTACGTTGTATTCACTGATATCATTATTCGCCAACAAAATTTTGTGTTTGAACAAAATATATTTGTTTTTAATAACTAATATTAACATGAAAATTTATATCTGCATATTTGACACGTAAATAAATATCTAATGGACCATAAATAATGTTCCCTGTTATAAACCTATGCATCGAATTCGTGTCAAAGACCTATTTTGGCTAATGCAAATTAAATTAATGTCTATTAATTCTGCTAATGCATATTGGGGATAAATTATTAGCTTGTGCCACACAAGGGTAGGCCGAAGTGATGAATTCATCAAGAAAACTGCTTAAAAAATAATTCTAATAATTATTATTTACTTCAATTTTTATACGTGTAAAAACAAAGAAAACTTCTATAATAATAATTAATAATAATAATATTAATAATGATGATAATAATAATTATCATCTAAGATGAGGCGATTCCCCTTTCCGCCACTTCCCCACACAAGGGTATGAAAAGGCAAAAACATTACGATAATAATGATAATAATTTTGTAAAAAATGTGTTACTAATTATTTAGTATGGATTACCAGTAGATTTGTGAGACTTATTCGTGAAAAAAATAATGAAAACGCTCAAATGTTACCTAAAAAAATTCACACTTGAAACGCACAATTTTCGAAAGATGAAGACTCTGCTATAACTATTATTTGTAATTTAAGAGAGCAAATTAGTATGTCTACGAGGAGATATACAGGGTATGAAAGTGAAAATCCTTTCTTGTATCTTAAAAATTTATTAGTGAGTGTATACGAATTTTAATTTTTGAGGATATACATATACAGTATGAATCATTTAAGTTGGAAACACCCTTGTAACTTTTACATTTATAATTCGATTTCAAAGAACTCAGAAGATAGAGAGTAAAAAGCTGTATATATGCTGTAAAAATGGTTTTGTAACACATCTAATCAAGGCCTACTATAACTTGTTTTTATGTCAAAAATTGGAAAAAAACATTAGGGTGTTTTTTTGGAAAAAATAAGCACGTCACTGAATTTAACATTCTATAAAATGGATACTTGCAAAATTTCATCAAAAAATAACAATTATTAACCATTTCAGAGAAATCTATTTTATAATTGCAAACTATATTATTTTATTAAGATAGGCATAAAAACAAATAAAAACTAGGATAAATAAACTAATAAATCTTTTAGGCTTTCACTAGCCACACATTTCAATTTTAAGCTTTAAATTATTTGATATTTCATAATTACTGTAGGAGAGATATACAACCTCTAAAAAAAAAGGTGAGACTTAAATGCAGCACAGATTTATAAATAAAAAACACAAAAAAAACACCAATTACATTACTTTTGATAAATAAATTGAATTCATTTGACGTTTATCACTCAATTCAATTAATGTGAATTTGTTTTTATGACTGACTTGATAAAATAATATTGTTAGTAGTCATAAAATAAACTTCTCCGAAATAGTTGATAATTGTTATTTTTTGATGAAATTTGGCACGTACCCATTTTAAAGAATGCTAAATTCAGTGGCGTGCTTATTTTTTCTAAAAAAAAACCATCCTAATCCTTTTTTCCAATTTTTGACATAGAAAACAAGTTACTGTATACCTTGGTCGAGTTAGTTAGAAAACAATTTTTACAACAGTAATAGAGCTCTTTATTTTCTATCTTGCGTTGGTTCTTTTAAATCTAGTTATAAATGCAAAAGTTATAGAGTTATTTCCATCTTAAATGAGACACTGTATAAGGCTCCTAAAAACAGGAAAATTTTAAGAATATTATGATCAAATGAAGTATTTCTATATCTTTAGGTTCTAAACCATATTCAGAAGGAATCATTAATAGTTTTTAAGATAATGACATTCACCATCTCACATTTTTCACAATTTATAATATTTTGTACGGATGCAAAAATAGTGCCAGCCAATTTTTTAAAGGCAAAAAAACAGCCAGAAAAAAATGTTTATAAAAACTTTATTAATATATGTAATTGTTTTCCTACGAATGTCAGATAAAGTGGTTTTATCGCACGCATTTGCCTGCTGGAAGTAGCATTTTATACTTACATGCTTAACATGTTCGGTCAAAAACTTATCAAACACAAATCAAACTAACATGTCTGAGTATTAAAAATTTTTTATTTATTTTACATTCGAATTTGTGCAGTACCAAATTTAAAGTGTATTCAACCTGATTAAAGATAATTCCTCTAATCTGAGATTAACATTAAAATTTCTGCAGGATAATGATATGAATCAATTATCAGTTTAGATTTCCAAGATGTTGTAACTTCATTTCACAAGATAACTGCAATGTAATTAGGATAAATTTTCTATTATGTTTTATATTTTATTTCACCACCGTTTCATTACATTTCATTTATTGTACGTTAAATAATTACACATTAAATTACTTGAGCTTAATATTACTTACACTTTAGCAATTCTCGGTTTAATTCATGTATACATGTCGCGTTCCGTTCCCTGGTTTCAAAAATTTTAAATCACCATCTAAGTTAACCTTATTATAATCTTAAGATATTTATAATATCTTTCTTTAATCATTTGTTCAGATGCCATCCTCAAGCCATAAACCCAACGAATTTTAGTCAACAAATCAGTAATAATAGTAGTTTAGTTCTAACCATAATGAGACCACTCTTCACAACTGTAGTATCATAGAAGTACATGGTGGAAGTTATAACTCCATTCTCTTAGTGCTGGGAATACTACCGTCTTTGAATTTGTTGGTACGACATTTCTAGCAAAACTAATATTATTACGTTTTTTCTGAGGATTCAATATTGAACATTAACCTATCATAGGGACGTGATCCCCATCGTTGAGCAACGCTATTAACTGAAAATGTCATATGATAACTGTGCAGCTGCTTCAACTCCCAGAAGGCATAGCAATTGCAAAATGGAGCACTACAAATCAATCATGGAATAACAGTTGGGATTATTTGATGAAAGATCATTAGAAGCGAAATGTAGTACTTACAAAAATTAATCGATACAACCAAAAGTTAAATTACTAAGCTCATATCAGACAATGCTTGATTTGGAATTTCGCTATTGGATCTGACAGAACATCACTCATATTAATGGTATTTTTTTGCTCTAACTTTTCGATGTCTAGATAAGAGCAACCATCTTTTATGAGAATAAAAAAGTCTCGTTTTGAGTTGTGAAGGTTTGCATCCGTATCTCGATATTTATGGTTGAAGTCTATGGGCCATCATCTAAAGTTACTACTTCTTGAAAAATGCTGCAATTTGTTTTGTTTTAATGTATGTCGGAGATTTATTAGTTTTTAAGATTTGTAAAAGTAGCATTAGGATAGACAATAAGATGAAGGGCAGGCTGACAGGGCCATCTGAAGACAAAGCACTGTCGAACAAGGTCACTATTGCCACGGCGCGCTTAAGTGGTCATGTGTGCTAATTATTTGGGTGACACTAAACTATTGGTTCCTTTGTAATAGGGACTAGCAGGTATTTTTCCCACGGTTCTGAAGGACTCACCAGAACTGGGAACGTTAAGACAAGAGGGACAAAGAACGGGCAGTTAATAGATTGATGGGAAGAAGAGCGGTCGTGGAATAGTGAACTGGTTTGTCTGTCTCTTCTATCTTTCTTTTCTCTGTTAATAAAAAAAAGCAATATACCAAATACAAAAAAATGGAGAATACTTCACAAGTTACTCCGACATGTATTACCCATTGAGCAATGATCTGTTGGGCACCAGCGCATTGCCATAACATAAGAATTATTTTTAGAGGAAGGGTTGCTTTAAATGATCTGTAATTTGCTGTATGTCTATGGTTATTAGAAATTGTTTTATTACCTTGGCTTAATCGATATCTTGTACTTTTTTTGAGAAAATCGCATTTTATTATTAATAGACACCACACATGCCAGCAATTTTATATCAAATAAAATAACAGTTTATTGTAAAATGTATGTCTTGTAGCTAAAGTTATCAAGAATGTTCAATATGAGTACCTTGGACTGCAAAACTGCAGTTTCGATAGCATTACCTTCTGCAAGTGAGAATATCAGATGTATATCTGTATACTCGTTGTTGCTAAACTCCATGATATTGTTGAAATAAGTAATGTTGATGACATTGAATATTGTTGATAATGAATATTGGCAGGAACATTTTTGATCATTTTAGTTGCAATCCGTACATACCGTTTTTTACAATAAACTGCTATCTTATTTGATTTGAAATATAATATGTACGATGCATGTTGTTAATGAAATGGGATTTTCTAAAAAATGGTAAAAGATATCGATTAAAGCAAGGCATACCTTTTTTTTAAGAAAGTTATGAAAAAATCAAATTATACATGAAAATATTGATTTCACGAACTTACTAGAAAAATAAATTACTTTAAATGAGAAATTTTGACTTTCCCCGTAAAAGGAAAACCTATGAAACATCTGTTTACATATGAAAGTAAGCACAACTATGAGTTATTTAAATCGCCTAACTTTCATTGTTATCAATTATAATTTTTGAAAATCGCAGCAAAAATACTTTTTTTAACTTTTCACTTTGAGAGCGAATAACTGGGCAACGAAGGCTGCTAGGAATTTTTTTATATGAAGTATTAGTACTATTTTACCCTTCTCTATAAGCCCTAAAATTTTTGACATGATCTTTCTAAACGTTCTGTATAAATATGAATATGTATATATACAGGGTGGCGCATTTCACCTCTCGTCTTCCATAGCTCGGTTATCATTGAAAGTAGGATTTTAGTATTGTGAATAGTTTACCTGTGTTTTAGGGCATATTCCAGGAAAATATTTCTAATTATACAGGGTGCCCTAAAAAAGTGTGAAGATAGCGAACTATTTTTTTTTAATGGAACACTCCATATTTATTTTTTTTCGCCGGTATTATTTAACCGATTTCAACAAAACTTTAGGAATATGTAGACAGTCATAGAAGGCATTGAAATGTGAAAAAAATATCGGGTGTTCTATAAAAAAAATAGTTTGGTATATTCACAGTTTTTTGGGACACTCTGTATAATTAGAAATATTTTCCTGGAATATGTCCTAAGACACAGGTAAAGTATACACAATACTAAAATCCTACTTTCATTGATAACTGAGCTAAGGAAGACGGGAGGTGAAATGCGCTACCCTGTATATTGAATGAGCAGAACTTTTAAGTTTTAATAAAAAAATCTTGAAGTGTCTACTTACGTGTATGTAGTTACTATAAACTTAGGTAATAAATATAAGCCATTAATTGCGACCCATTAAAATCTAGCGTTAAAACATATGGAAATGACACTTCCCAGTGCGTCAATTAGTTTATAAATAATTAATATCTTACACTAGATGAATTATTTTAACCGTGTTAGGCGATTCTACAACAAACGATTTGATTAATATTGTCTTTGTCTGTTAATACGATATTTGGATAGTGATTTGCAAATTCTCATTCTATAATGTTTATTTGCTTCATATTTATTGACTTCTGTACAAAACGCCAAAAATTTCAAAATAAAATTGACAATATATTATTCACCAAAGTTGTAAAAGTGAATCATTATGACCTGCGTACTAAATTTATGTCACAAATCGTCGAGGTATCTAAGACGTGAAGCTTATAAATATTTCACAACTGCAGGGTGTATACGATTTTTTCTGCTATTATTAGAATTGATAAAATTAAAATAAACTTATTTTAGATAAAAATAAATTAAATCAAAAACACAAAAATACAGCTCATCTTTTCCATGGCAACCACCTCCATTAGCTCGATAGGTAAATAACGAGTAGTGATGGCTCGTCGACATACACACAGAGGACGATTATTTAAGCAGGAGCATTAAAACACATATGTATATTTCATTTAATTTTATTAAATGGTGCTATGCTTTAATTTAAATTTGCCGTTCTTTCGTATTGGGAAATTGCTGAAAAAAACGTTAATTAAAATCGATTATTCCATTAAATCGGGATCTCTCATTGTTCAACATTGTTATCACGCTGAACTTGACACAGTTAATAATTTTATCTAAAATTTAACGATTTTTCGATGCATTTTCTAGAAGCAGAGTCCAGCCACCTATATTCTAATATTAACACGATCAGTTGCAGCCTGAACGTACATTTTACATAGTCATGTAGATACAATGTTTGTAATTTTATCTTTTTGTGGTTTTAAGCCTTTAATCTCAGGTTTTCATCGTAAGGTACTATTTAAAAATAACAACCATCAATAATCTTGTTGCGTTGTTGAAATAACAGAAATCGTGAAGAATGAGTGCTGAGTAGTGTGAAGGGAAGCAAATACTCGAAATTCAGACAAGCCTCCTTCACAGGCAAAAACAGCAAAGCGAACCGATTTGCTTCGGAAACCACCATAGCATAGAACAGTATTCTGAAGCTACATCGGACGAGGAAGGCTAAACGCGCTACCACAGCTACAACGAAACAACTAGCAGAAGACAATTTGACTAGGTAGTACCAACTCGCGGCCTTCTCCAACTCCGATCTACCATCTCTTAAGGATAGTGTCGGAGTCAGAGACGGTTACTTCCAACCCGAAGTTTTTAGTGGGTAGGCGCTTCGGTGAATACCATATTACTCCACCACCAGAACACCAGGTCGGAATTCTCTTTGATGATTTTTTCGTGACAAAGAACAAATTAGATCAAAATGTTTCATTTATATTAAATCAAATACTAGATAGATGTTAAATTAAAAACTTTTGTTTATACAGTCAAATTTTGATAAGTCGAACTACAACTTGCCAGGCAAAAAGTTCGACTTATCGAGACTTCGAGTTATCGAAAATAGAGGAGAAAATTGAAAACAAAACAAAATTCTTATTCACAAAAATTTGATTGGTTCATTATTTAAAATAAAGACTATAAACAAAATTAAATGAAAAGTATATTATTCATATAATCATACATACAATAAAAAATAGTTAAAACAAAAATTAATATGTGCAATTATGTAATATAATCAATAATTTAATTTATTAAAATAATCACTTATTAAACTTTGTTTTAACTCATTTCTATTTTATTTAATGATTTGTAAAGTTCGTCAGTTGTGTCTTCTCTTGTATACAAAAAAGAACGCAGAACTTTCAATGCATTTATAATTGTTTTATGCGAAGGTGATTCGATCGTCTCTTCACTATCATCATCACTTGAACCGTCTAAATTATTATCTGCGTTATTATTGCCAATATCTACCGCAACATAATTTTCTATGATACCATCGTCCATTGGGAATTCAAATGTGCAGACATTGTCATCAAAGTGGATAAAATCGTTTAAGTCTGGCATTTCTAAAGACTCGTTTACTTGTTTTCCAGCATCAAATTTTATTGATAGTAGAGATTTAATTTTTTCTTCAATGTCGTCGTAAACATTTTCCTTAAAAAAAATCCGTGGAACTTCGTTATCTTTCTCTCATGCGGAGTATGAACCAAATGCAGATTTTTTAAAGCAATTTGCAATGGTTTGCGATTTAACATCAATATCCCATGCCTTGCTTATTTCTTGAACACAATCCATTAAGTTTAATTTGGAGATACTGGCATTTTTTACAAATTGGCCAAGCAGTATTGTTAAAATTCAACGACGATAATTCACTTTAGACTAGCAATTATGCCTTGATCCAGTGGCTGTAGCTTGGACGTCAAATTTGGTGGGAAAAATCTTATATTGATTGATTTTAGTTTTTTTGTAACATCCCGAAGATGGGCAGTGCAATTGTCAATAAATAAGATCATTTTTCTTCTTTCTTTACTCAGTCTGATGTATCACTCCAAGAGCCAGTTCTCAAAAATTGCTGACGTCATCCATGCTTTTGAATTTGATTTATAATTTACAGGCAGTCGTTTAACATTTCGAAAACATCGCGGATTCCGAGACTTGTCAATGATCAAAAGCTTTAATTTTTCAAATCCATTCATGTTTGTAACACAAAGACAAGTTATTCGCTCCTTGCTACTTTATCCTCCACGGCAACTTTGGTTTTCAAAAGTGAAACGTTTATCGGGAAGACGTTTATAAAACACACCTGTCTCATCAGCATTAAACACATCTTTTTCGTGATATTTTTCTAAAAGATGCGGTAAAATATCACGCTTCCAATTTTTACTGTCTACTTCGTTAACATCGGCACTCTCCCCACGTAATTTTTTTGACAAATTCCAAACCTAAAATTGCATACGTATGTAAGTAAATATACATATGTATGTCGTAATCAAGTAAAACAGGTAAAATTTTGTATGTACATTGCATATCTGCGTTTCCAATTGTCTGGCCATCCTGTACTAGCTTTAAAATTCACTTCTCTTAAACGACCAGCAAATTCAAGCGCTTTTTGCTTCACTATAACACTTGAAATATGGAAGTTTTGTTCTCTGGCCGATTTAAACCAATTTAACACTGATTTGTCGACGTTTTCATACATGACTTTCTTTATTCGTTTTGCATTGTTGCAAACCCTTCCTATTTTCTATTGCCTCCTTAATGGATTTTGCATTTTTCATAATTATTGACACCGCATTAGCACATCGTACTTTTTTGCTACATCTTTATTTTTGGCATCTGCTTCGATTTCTTTCACTAGCTGATATTTTTCTCCAATAGTCATAATCTTTAATATGCGTTTTGGTGGCATTTTGTAAATTTGAATTACACTAATTACACATACACATTTAATAAACACATCAATTAAATATTGTTTAGTTAATTCCAACTAACATTCCTGAAAAATTATAGAGAAGAACAAAACAAACTTACTGGAAAACACACAATACGGGAATCCCCTAAATAAAGCCAAATCGTATGTGAAAGAGAACTATTCCGACAGTATCCGATTAATGTCGAAGTAGTAAAGTTCAACTGAACGAAGTTTCTTTTTGCAAAGGAGCTCTAAATTAAATCGAGTTATCGAGATTTTCGACTTATCGAAGTTCGACTTATCGAAGAGGAATTACATGGATTTAATACCGCAAATGTCAGCGGCAGAAATTTTGTTCGACTTATCAGGAACTTCGACTTATCGAAGTTCGACTTATCGAAGTAATTCAGACCACTTGGAAATTAAAGCTCTAAAAGCGTAAAAAATGTCATATTGATGAATGATTCATTTAGTTGAATAAGGGACTCAATGAAACAATGTCTGTTACATAAAATATTCCTTACATTTCAAGACGAATTTAAAAATGAAATAATAGACGCAATGTCAAAAGTTTTGGACTCCCGGTATAAAACAGATTTGAATGATTATTCTTTTGTTATTCTTTTTTTAGCAAAAAGTGAAGTTATTGTGTTAATAAAGAAAATCCTAAACATCAGAAGATAAGAGTAGTTTCTAGTTTTTATCGACATTCATAAGAAAATCGTTAGTTTTATTCAATTTCTGGTATATTGTTAAGTTTGTAAATATTGTATTGTTGCGTGCAAAGTGTTCGGACTTCTTGCATGTTGTAAATCATTGCCCATCTCCCGTTGTAAATCACTGCCAAGGGAAAGAATACCCTTTGTTGGAAAGGAAACACATGGGCCCACTTGTACCGTTTACAAGTGGACAACGGCTAGGAAACATGTGTGCTGCATATGGGGTGCAACTGACCAAGGACCAGGGAGACAGGCAATGGTGATATACAACAAGAAACCAGAACACCTTTGGCAAGTGATCGAAACGGGTGCACTTGATATCCTTCAGGAATTTTTTGTTATCACTGTCTTAGTTATTATCTTCGTTACTTGTTAAAATAAATACTTTGAAATCCATCACAACTGAGAAATTAATTCCTCACGCGTACGTCATTCACGAACCCCTATTTACCACTGAGCAACTCGAGATGATATGAGGATAGTCATCACTATATCCGACACAAAGTATCAACGCGCGAAATTTCTGCATTTAAAAGAGGCTAGAATTGTTGCATTGCGAGGAGTTGGTCATTCAAATCACGAGATACACAGACTGTTAGAGATTCCAAGATTCCATTATTCATTATTCGGATTTTTCAAAGATATGAAGAAACCGGTATAGTCAAAAGGAGGTCACATAGTGGATGGCCCTGATTTGTAAATGAAAGAGAGAATCGATACTTGGTCCAATATGCTCGTAGGCATCGATATAATCCAACTCCAGCTTCTAGAATTCATGTTTGACGTACATTTTATCTACCTCTACGGTAAGAAGATTTTACCAAGCAAACATTCGTGCCACAAAACATTTAAAGGTACCTATTCCATGTCCAAAACACCGAGTTGCCAGAACCGGCATTGAATTGCTGAATGTTGATAGTAGGCAATGGGTGTGGAGGTAGCGAGGTCCTCAATAAAGACTGAATTTTCTTCAAGAGGTTGCTCTTTATCAAGGAGGAACCGTAATGTTTTAGAGAGGAATTATGTACAAGCGACGGACTTAATTAATTTCCACTGGTGAGAATATGACAAGTCGAGTGTACATTGATTGAGACAGTTATTCGGCCAGTTTCATAACGAAACGTTAATTTCGTATTAAGGGACGACAATGTGTGACCACATCGCGTATGAACAGTTGAGAGAGTACTTGAAGAAGTTATCAAATTGCCTTGGTCAGCAAACTCTCCAGGTCAAAATTCGATTGAAAACCTGTGGAATTACCTATCTAGAGCAGTGCAATACCGCATCAATCCATTTGAAATTCAGGATGACTTAATTGTACGGGTATTAGAGGAATGGAACAATATTCCTTAAGAGATGATCAACCGCTTCATTGTATCAATGCACCGTCGTGTCAATTTGTTAATGAATAGAAAAGAAGGTCATATTGACTGTGAAATATCGGTGTTCAGTTTTGTAAATTTTGTAAAAATATTGTTATTCCTAAAAAATACATTAATAAATAAACATAATTTAAGATACAATTCGTTTTTATTAAAAACTGAAATAATTTACCAATACAGAGGCGTCCAAGACATTTGACGTTGTGTGTATAGGGCATTTCGTTTGAAATAAGCACGTCGGCATCAACATTCTGAACAACAGTAATGTGATAGCAATGCGAAGTTCATCATTTGATCTAGCATAGTTTCACACCTAAGCTTACAAAATTTCATAAAAATTGGATAAACGGTTCACGAGATATTGTAGGCGTTCTCGATTTTAGTTACACTTTTCGTTTCCTTGTGAATTTGATACCCTGAAATCATATGATATGCATTGAATATAATATAAAAGAAGTGTACTCATTTGGTCATATAAATTCGGCCATGAGAAATAATCTTTCAAATTGAATCAATGTTAACCCTAAAGCTGTGACAATCAAGTAATTGATAATAATAGTCATTCATTAGATAGTATTACCAAACCTTATGATGTGTTATTATGTTGAGAGGAAATTAGGTGGATGGAATATGATAGAGTGTAGGACATCAGTTTATTAAATTGTTTTGACTAAACTGAGGGAAGTGGGCCCGGCTATGCAAAGCGTAACAAGGGGATTAGAATGTATTATGAACATATTATCTTTATTATACTTCATGCTGAATTACTTAAAACTAAATTATTGAAGACCATTCTAGTTTAAAGGGGATGTAAAGTTCGTGTTAACTTGGATAATGATTCTTGCAGTTGTTGAATCTATCAGCACTTCAATAATTTGAGACTTAAAGTGAAAAGTTTGGGATAACTGAACTCAAATAGACTCATTCTAATATTTCTTTTTACATTAGTTTTTAATATAATAAGGTAGGAGAATACGGTATAAATGAAACGTGTAAAGTAGAAGAAAATTAGACTCTTATAATGCAAATGCCTGTACATATACTCTCTAGAAGCATAAAGGATGGTTTGAATACTGATATCTTTCGTTGTCAGGTGTATATCCAATTTGTAGAGGTTTTAATATTTATAAATTTCTAACAGGGTAGTCCATAATTAACTGATGGAATATTTTAATATTTCTTTCATCCCTTCATTGTCCATGGAATTTATTCTTCAATTGAAAACTACTATATAGTAACAAATATACATATGTACTTATAAAAATAATAAAATACTGTAAAATATAAAATAAACGTTTTCATTCTAACTAGATTAAATGTCTACATGTCACGCAAAAGAGTAAGAGAAACAGGCTTGAATACAGAATTCCTTGTTTTCCACAGGTATTTCAATATTTATAACAACGTCTCAATGCAGCACGGCGGTAGTCACTTTACTTGATGAAAAACTTCCAGCAAACAACATTATCTTTTCGAAAAATACAAAATAGAATCCCATCAGCACCTTCGGAGAAAAACTGGAAAGACAGCGCTTCCGCCCTCATTTTCATACGGTGCAGCATTTAAGATGGAGTTTCCAAGGGAGAAATTTCCATAGTTAACAACTAGGCCTCAGAAATGCAAATGTCTTCTCGTATTTTTCTGGAGGAAAGCTTTATATTTTCCGGCTTCAGGTTGCTGTTTACGTTATGAAAATATCATGAAATGTGAAGTTTGTTAATATCAAGCCCTTTTGTTTGCGCAATTGTTGTCGGCTTCCTATAATTTTTTAAATGGGTTTTTTCGGCCTTCCAATAAGGGAATGTTCAGTTTTATCATCAAAATTTATTATCAATGAATATAAGATGTATATATATATATATATATATATATATATATATATATATATATATCACTTTCATGTAGATAGAAAGTAGGTTCAAAAAATAAGTAAACAGCAATTACAAGGGCCATAGAATGTAGTAAATTTGAAGATGTAGAAAGAAAATTAAAATGAACTATGCTATGATATGAAGACGCATGAGATTTATGTTTTCGATGGCTTTAAAAAATATTTTCATGACCTTGCCATGTTATTGCCCATTTTAATGAAGCGTAATATGGAAAATGATTCTAGAACATTTAGGTAAAAGTTAGAGCATCTAATCATACATTTTAGTAGTAGATGATTTAGATAAAATAAAAAGCACAATAATTAAGACCAATTGAAATATACTAGTATCACCAGTTCAAGTCGGAACATAGGAATTTTGATCGTGAGACCATAAAGGTTTTAATATGCCCCCGACAAAGACTAACGAAATGCATTGAGCCGCTAGCCGTTGAATTGGGCGGAGTCAATACAGTTCCAGTTGTCACATTTCTCACGGTATCAGAATTTTTATTGATATAAGTTCTAATGATGTATTTAACTAGTTTCAAAATTTTAGTTACTTATAAATTATTGTAAATTTTCCCATTATAGCATAACTTAGGTATGCCCTTGAAGAATATCGTGATGTAACTACGCTCATGTTTGTTTATCATCTTTTTGTGGGTCCAATATTGAACCGGCGACACTGTCTGCAGACTCGAGGTCAATTAATAAATAGAATGAAACTATTCGATTATCGCGTAAAATGATATAGGAAAATAAATAACTGACCGGTGTAAGTTAAGCATGTAAGGAATTTCGATTTTAGCCCGCAGAATTGTTGTCTTTTCGTTTTTTTCATTTATTTTGATTGCTGATTTTTAAAATGATATTTTTAAAAATCTCAATCGCCACGAAGGCAGTGAGATCGATACTAATCTAAACATTGAAGCCGATATTCCCCGGCCGGACTGATTCAGCCCACTGCAATCGTTAGCCTTCCGACGCACTTCGTTGGTCTTTGTTGGAAGCATATTAAAACTATAAACAAGTTTAATTCTAAAACTTTGCTTACTTAAAACGAATTTGTATTTCTTAAAATTTCTCAGAGGTAATTTGATAAGTAGTAAAGTGCATTCATGAATTGGTAAAAAGGTGATGAGTTTTAGAGCTAAATTGTAATTTTTTTTTCTGTTATGTCTCGATGGTAGGCACTCTCCGTGGTTTTAGTTGCTTTAATTTTCAAGAACATTCAAAAGGAAATTGTCCGTTATATTCTGTATAATTGTTTCTGTATTATTGATTTTACTTTCTGTATACTAGCTAAGTTACGTATTTTTTAGTATCTAATGACATTACACATTGATTTGTCATATCATTCTAGGGGTGCTATTCTTGCCACCATTCTTCAGCTTGTTTTCTACCTTGTACCTTAGTTTACTCCATCGACTGCATACGACTTTTTTACTCAACTACCACTAGCATCCAACAAAATTTATTAATAAGAGGTAAGAAAGTATTTCCACCACTTGTGTTCGACATTTTCTATAAGTTGATGCTATTGCCAGGAGTCTTCTCCTACCGACTTTTGGTAGTGTAATCTTGGGCAATATTCTCCTTATATTATTTATACATGAGCTTTTCTGTTATTTTCTGGACGTGCTCTAGCATCTTTTAGTGTTTATTTATTCAAATATGCTCTCAAATACTTTACTGCTTATTTGGGTCTTACTTGGTACGTTAACTTCCAGTCTTGAAATTTTTCTTCTTCCTGCTAAAAAAACAATTTTTGTCTTGCCTTATACTATTTTATCTAGGTTCTAGTTTATCTATATATGTCTTATTAGGAGTGTTCTCTCATTGGAGAAGGCAATAAGACTCACACCGTCTTCAATATCGTATCGCAGAATATCATCATAAAAGAATCGAAGCCGTAGACTCGCTCTTGATTTCCATATATTCCCCATTTAAAGCAACAATCATTTTTTCTGAGTAATTTCTCGTCTAACCTGAACTAACCGGTCTTACTCGAAAATAAAAATTGATATAACTGGAACAATGAATTTTTACTTTTTTATATAGTATATTAATATATGATAGTTTTATCGCGACTCTGATATTCCTGATTTGACGAAATTTTATATCTAGAATATATTATGAATTTTGTGCGAGATCCATTCTTTTAGAAACAGAAGGGTGAATCAAATATGAACCGATTTTTTTTTAAACTTATTAGAACAAAATTCAAAAGCAAAAGATACATAAAATATTATTTTTCTACATAATCTCCTGGTCTAAAAATAGATTTTTCCCATTGTATTGGAAGCTTCTTAATGTCGTGATCGTAAATAGAAGCGGACCGTGTTTGCAACCAATTTCACACAAAGCCCTCAACAGTTTCATGGTTGTGAAATCTTATTCCTTTTAGTGCCTCTTTCAATGGACCAAATATGTGATAATCACAAGGGGATAAGTCCGGACTATAGGGAGGGTGTTTCAATGTTGGTCAGTGAATTTCTGCCAACTTTCTCCGAGTCCGATTGACTATTGTTGTTGATTACTTAGAAGATGAGGCACCCATTCAGTTGCAATTTTCCAAAACCCTAGCTGATCTATAATGATGGATTGGGTACTATCATAGCTTATACCTATCTTACTTTTACAATGGTCATCGGCAATCACCCTCGAAAAAGCGTGAATAGTGACGATGTTGTACTCAGTCACACTGATTTGAGGGCGGCGAATATGGGGCTTGTTGTGAACTGCCCTCCCCCCCTCCAAATTTCTTCTGTTATTCGTACACCTGGATGTTCTTCACACAAATCTCTCCGAAGTATGCTTCAAGTCTTTAAAGGATTTCTGCTGGTTCTTCACATGTAAGAAATTTGACAATAAAGCGTTGCGTTACCTGAGGGTGTACCTCGTTCTTACTCATGGTGATGCCGACTGAAAACGCAGCTTTCAGAGACCAAGCTAAGTGGAAGTGGTCTTGTGATATCTCTATCTATTACTCTTCGGTACACGAACTCCATCCTGATGCTCTACTCGCTACACGAGAGAAATTCCAGTTTATATTTGATTCATCCTTGTAGTATTCGTAATTTTCAGTATCTGATTTTTGCATACAACTTTTGCACAGTTTACTTCATTACGTCAAATAGGGAGCTTTTTTGAAAATTGGGCCTTTACATTAATAGAGGCATAGGCATCGACTTTCGTTACAATATTAAAGAGTGAAAATAATAAGTGAAAGAACTTACAATCTACAGGGTATTTCAAATTCGACCCTCACCATTGGGATCTCGAAAACTAGAGGAGATACGAAAAAGTTTAAATGGGGGCAAAGTTGCGCAATCTAGTGCTTGATCGAATACCGTTTTCAAAATTTTAATTTTCCAAGTACTTCCGAAGATATCCGAGAAAAACTAAAAATTGGAGAATTCATTTTTATTTATTTTTAGCGTTATTTGACAAGAAAGGTTAAATCCGTAAGCACATTTTAATTGCCACTTTTTCTCAGCTACACAATGACATATTCAAATTTGCGATCCGACGTTTCGTCTTTCGGCTACCATCATCAACTTTATTTTTTCTTATGGGCGCCATATTGGATTTTTCGACAAAAAAATAGTACGTTTCATTCTGAATTCATTGATATAGAACTTCTTATAATTTACTTTTTTAAAAGCCGAAATATTTAAATAAAAAGAAATATTACATAGTTGGCCTTGACTCCATCAAAAGACTTTCTTTTGTTCGCGCTATATGACAGAACTTTTCAAACGAATTTAGAGCGTGTGCAGATTTCCAATGAAAATGAGTTTCCGAAGTGAAGAAAAACGAGATATGTTAAGACTTTATGATAGGAATTTATGATAGATTTATGATAGGAACAGTACGAAAACAGCTCAAATGTATTTTGAGTTATATCCGGAAAGACAACAGCCGCATAGAACATTATTTAAAACTTTGGACGAACATTTAGCTGAGTTTGGTGCTTTTGAAAAACCTAGGATGAAGTATGGAAGCAGAATGGAAGAAGATACTAGAAATAACCTACTGGCAGAGGTATAACTAAATTTCATATTAAAAAAATGTAACATTTTCTTGATTGTTTTAGATAAATGCAAATCCTTCACAATTAACTTATCAAGTTTCGTTAAATATGGATGTGCCACATACTAGCGCCTGGAGAGCATTCAAAGAAAGTGGTTTGAAATGTTATAAAATACACATTTCCCATAAACTACATCCTGGTGACCCTGAAAGAAGAATGTTGTTTTGCAATTGGCTCTCAAATAAGAATGATCCTCGAGATTTTTTAAAAAACATTATTTGGACCGATGAAAGTACTTTTTCAAATTGTGGTGTATTCAATAGAAATAATGAACATATTTGGAGTCAAAATAACCCTAGATGCTTTAGAGAAATTAGACCACAAGTTCGCTTTTGTTTAAATGTATGGGCTGGAATTTGTAACGATCAAATACTCGGACCTTATTTTTTCAACGGAACCTTAAACGGTGAAACATATCTACAGTTCTTGACAACATAATTTGAAGATTATGTCGATGCGTTGCCCCTTGCCAATTACAATAGATACTGGTTTCAGCATGACGGGCCCCCCCCCACATAATACTAGAGCCGTTTCTAATTATTTAAATCATAGATTTCCACATAGGTGGATAGGAAATTCGGGGCCGGTAAGATGGCCGGCAAGGTCCCCCGACCTTACAGTTTTGGATACTTTTTTGTGGGGCACTTTGAAAAATAGAATATATGAGAATCGAGATTATAACACAGTAGAAGAACTTAGGGAAAACATCATTACACAATGTAGAGCAATCAGAAGGAGAAATATTATTAGGGCTGTCACTAATTTAAATAGACGTATTCGTTTATGTATGCAGGAGGAAGGTCGTCAATTTGAGCACTTGTTGTAACATTTAATAATAATTTAGTTTTGTCTCTGCCAGTAGGTTATTTCTAGTATCTTCTTCCATTCTGCTTCCATACTTCATCCTAGGTTTTTCAAAAGCACCAAACTCAGCTAAATGTTCGTCCAAAGTTTTAAATAATGTTCTATGCGGCTGTTGTCTTTCCGGATATAACTCAAAATACATTTGAGCTGTTTTCGTACTGTTCCTATCATAAATCTATCATAAATTCCTATCATAAAGTCTTAACATATCTCGTTTTTCTTCACTTCGGAAACTCATTTTCATTGGAAATCTGCACACGCTCTAAATTCGTTTGAAAAGTTCTGTCATATAGCGCGAACAAAAGAAAGTCTTTCGATGGAGTCAAGGCCAACTATGTAATATTTCTTTTTATTTAAATATTTCGGCTTTTAAAAAAGTAAATTATAAGAAGTTCTATATCAATGAATTCAGAATGAAACGTACTATTTTTTTGTCGAAAAATCCAATATGGCGCCCATAAGAAAAAATAAAGTTGATGATGGTAGCCGAAAGACGAAACGTCGGATCGCAAATTTGAAAATGTCATTGTGTAGCTGAGAAAAAGTGGCAATGAAAATGTGCTTACGGATTTAACCTTTCTTGTCAAATAACGCTAAAAATAAATAAAAAAGAATTCTCCAATTTTTAGTTTTTCTCGGATATCTTCGGAAGTACTTGAAAAATTAAAATTTTGAAAACGGTATTCGATCAAGCACTAGATTGCGCAACTTTGCCCCTATTTAAACTTTTTCGTATCTCCTCTAGTTTCCGAGATCCCAATGGTGAGGGTCGAATTTGAAATACCCTGTATAGTATAAGATTCAATGGCCTATAACCAATATTGGACAACTTTCAAAGACGCGGTCTGGATTGAAACAAGAAACCCAATCAAGTTACAATAAGCTCTAGTATAATGGACGTTAAATTCCATTTGACCTTTAGGGGATGAATCACTGACAATTTGCCGTCAAAATAAAACAGGGTCAGAATAATTCTCATTTTGACATTTTCTCCTATCATCGACTTGTACAAAAAGAGTTAGTGTAATCCAACATATTCAGAATTAGAAATTAATTTATGCAAATTTTTCTTAGTGTAGTTCTTACCTACCCATTAGTCATAGTGCTTTGTGGTTAATGATAATTAGGTTTATACAACACATACAAAATTGGCGATGAGCCATGGTCACCTATTAGTTACAAGATATCCGAAGTATTTATTTCTGCAAGTCTTGGAAAACTTCTTCTAAGGACACCTTTTTGTGTGAAAAGTTAAAAAGGGGCAACCGAACAAGGCATTAAAGTAATAAAACATATTAACCAGATTTTAGCTTTCAAAGCTGGGAACGATTAAATGAAAAAGACTCCAGTGACGTCGCATTCAATTTTCCAGGCCAAATTGAAGCCTTCGCGGTCTGCCTGAATAGGCCGATTTTCGAATGAAAATCCCGATAATAAAAATACAATTCCAAAAACTGACAAATGGGTCCTCGTCTGCGGTATGCAGATATCGGGCCCAATTTTGAGAGAAAAACATTAAAAAGCCAAAGCTGACTTCCCCCACAATGCCATCCACTAACTGTTTAGGCATTCTGTGCCCGTTTTTATTGGCTGGGAAATTTATAGGCCTCCCCACGGATAGCTCGGGGATAAAATTCACACCGGAAAATGCAGTTAATTTATTGTATAAGAGATGATATCTTGTAAAATAGAACCATTGTCCTATCTCGGAAAATTGCGCAATTTTTTGTCGATACCAGCGAACATCGTCGATACACACATATACATATAGGCAAATCCAATTCCTTTCCAGTTTTTCGGAAGTGATTTCCCTTTGTGAAATCAAACTCGAATGCAAAGGGGTGACGGTTGTAATCAAATTTGCTTTTCTTTCTTCCTCGTCCTATCGTGAAAGAAAAGGGTAATTTTAAATTCTCTGCAGAAGCAATTTGCTTTATTGATAAGGAATACGACGAAAGGAAGTGACAATCTTTCCTTTTTTTTTCAAACTCGACTGCCTTTCTTGCGCCTTCGTCTCAGTGGTTTTATTATTGTGGTTTTCATAGAATAGGGAATATAAAATTTATTGCAGGCGAGAAGGGTTCTCCGGAGCCTGGAATAATTTTTTATCTAAATGGGAGATAAAGGATGAGGTGGGACAATTGAGGATTAATTGTGAATTGCCATTAAAAGCTTTAAGGAATAATGAATTACATTCTTGTTAAATTATGGGGACTCCGGACAAACTCTGATCCCAGGATTTAAAAGCTGAAAGAAAACTTAATTGCCCTGGATTGTAATTTCACGTTTTAAACCAAAAGATACTCGCCGAACTAATTGATGTGTCAGTTTTCCAGGGAAGCGCACTCTTTACCTAACCAGCAATAATTTTATGTTTTCAGCATGTATAAAAGACATTTTCATACCTTTTGACAATTCTTGTTCTAATCGTAATGAACTTTAGATGATGTAATGACGTAAATGGGTATATCCTTGAAGTTTAAATTAATTTCTAGCATTGAGCTTTGAGCGAGCTGTACACTGCCTATGACGTTTATGCTTTCTTGTATTTGCTTTATTTTCCGAAATACTTCATTAAAGCATCGTTTAAGCTCAAATTCTGTACATTGTGTAGTTTTCGAAGCGTCCTCGTACGCGAAAACTCAAAACTGCTGACACTCAATTTTATACGCGGCGTTTTCTAAAGGAGAGCGAGAGACTATTCGTTTTGATACCTTTTTACATATACTTAGTCATTTAGATATATCCTTTTTTTTACCCTTCAGTTACAACATAGCCTTTGGAATTCAATACATATTCTTTTCTGTTTTCCAACCAAGTGAGTTTAATTATCAAGTCCGACCATCCCAAAAAGTTAACGCGATCAATAGGTCCTCCACATTTCGACATACATTTTTGGTAAGAACTTAATTGATTATATTCGTGACGTTTAATTTTCCTTTTCAATTAGTAATTTTACATGCCAGATATGAAATGACACAACATATTTTTAAATTCATCCATATATTATGGTTGTAAGTAAGAGCATATTATACACCAACGTTGTGAAGTACATTACGACGCGAACGTCCCTAAGCTTAAAGCCCGAGGCGAGCAGCGTTGAGGGATTTAACGCGTTAGAGTCATAAGTATTTCACAACTCCGGTGCATGTGCGAATTTTTTCACTCCTACATTAAACTAAATTTTGTAAAATTGTGATAAACTCATCTAAATTAAGCATGAATTAAATCTGAAATACGAAAAGATATCGTTTGTCATTTCTTTCCATTACGACCATAAATATTACAACAGTGAGGATGATGAAGACGTTGCGACCGATTAGCTCGTTAGGTAAGTAATAAACGAGATCCTAGTGTTTAATTGTTTTCGGAGACGAGCGAAAAATATCCTTTACAGTCACTCGATACATATAATAATGGAGCATTTTAAAGCCAATATTGGAAAAAATAGTATGCAAATTAGGGTGTAAAAGTTCCTTACTTTCTCGCGATTTTCGATTATCTTGAAGCTCCGCGACTCGGAAACTTATCAAATCTTTCGGCGGTAATGAAATATTTTTCTTGTTATGTAAATCACTATTAGTTTTACATATAAACTTTGTTTAAAAATAAATCTAAAAAACTTATCCACCAAAAAAAACAACTTATAAATAAAGTTTTTTAAAGGTATCTGGAGATTTTCGTACACAAAAGATTCATTAGCTACGGAAATTGTCTTCTTGTCATTCAGAGGCGAAACTGTTGCAGCGAGAAATAGAGCAAGTTTACCACGGAGACCTATTTTCATATAAATCAGGGTTTTTAACATATTAAATGCATTGTGCTTTGGAAGTTCACCTATTCTCCATCTTAAGTTAAAATGCAGGGCACCCTTTGGCTTAGGTATTCTTGTGATTTTTATTTTAAAGTAGTTCGATTAGACAAAAATCCCCGCAAATGGACCCAAATTGGAGCTGGATAGCATGACGCTTGAACGTGAATATTCATTTCAAATAAAAATGTCTAGAAAGAATATTCATTTTATCGATCTGACTTATGCAAATTTAATAGGTAAAATTGAATAATAACAGCCCTATCAGTTCCACGAGAACTTACGAGGACAAAAATTCGTCCGGAGAAAAATAGCGTCTGTTCCAATCGGAAATTAATGGCGTCTAACGAGGACAGAGACGGCATTATTCGACAATCAGTAAATTATGTTGCAGTTTGTCAAAGACAGGAGCTTTAATAACACATTAATTACGCTGAATTCGCAGAAGAATTGCGAAAAGAAAGAGGGCTCGTTGAGTGGGAATAATGTGCCGGCTGCATTTTTCTGCGACAATTTAGATCCATTTGTCGTGACTTGGTTTAGAGGCCGCATTTGGGAAGTAAATTAGGACTTTCCTTGGACTTCCTAGATCGTTAAATTAAGGTTTTTGGGTAATCGCAAATATGCTTCAAAGCTGCATTGCTGCAAGCGTAATGATTTAAACATGATTCCAACGTCTGCATAATATAAATATGAAAAACAAAATAATTTTTAAAAAATAATACATAATTTTGATCCTTTGGGGTTTCTCGAGTTCATTCACTTAAAACTCAAATACTCGTAGATTTTTCTATATTAAAAGGGGTGAAATCAATCGTTTGTATTCCTTTCAGACAGTTTTCAGCGAGTAATTAATCCTTCGGGCCAGATTTCGAGTTCCAATGTATCTCTGTCGTTCTGAAAGAGACGGATAAAAATTATTATTTATATACAGGGTGTCCATTAAATATTCGGCAAAAATTCGGGAAGTTATTGCTTGGACTGTTCTAACAATATTTTTCCTCTTGATGATTTGTGAAAAACCTCTTTGTTCCGAAGATACAGGGCGAGAACATTTTCGAAAATATCAACATTTTATTGCTAAATATTACGTGTAAAGCTGGTTAATCTTCAAAAACTGTCGAAACTGACTATCTCGCGTGAAATAGTCAATGTGAAGTATACCTCGACCAATCCATTTCTTGAAAAATTCGTTTTATCGGTAAAAAGAATCAGCATCATTACCTGAATCTTTCTCTATCATATCCAGCACATTGTATTCCATTTCTAGCGTTCTCACTGTCATTGGCCTTCCTGGTCCTTCACTTCGTTTCAGTGTGTCTGTTTCACGAAGACGTTGATGAATAGTTTGGAAGGTTTTTCTTTCAAGAATATTACGGTCAGGAAATTGTTCAGGTTGTTCAGTTACCTTTAATGAATCTCCATCAGCAAGTCCGTAAATGAAATGTATATCAGTCATCTCGGCGTTCGAATAGCCATTCATGATAGAGGACTTCATTAATAAAATTTTCACTAGCCAAGAAGAACTTACAATTTTAATTACAGTTTTTAGTAGAAATACTAAAACAAAGACTCTACCACTATCTAAAAAACTAGAGTTAATACATTAAATCTGATGATAGTAGATTCAAAATCAGCAACGTCGAAGTAATAAAGAAAGTAAGCGATTACATTTTGAACGATTTCCTGACCGTAATATTTCTGGAAAAAAAAGCCTTTCAAAATATTCATCAACGTCTTCGTGAAACAGACACATTGCAATGAATAGGAAGATCAGGAAGGTCAATGACAATAGGAACGCTAGAAGTGGAATATAATGTGCTGAACATGATAGAGAAAGATCCAGGTACTAATGTTGATTCTTTTTATCGATAAAGCGGATTTTTCAGGAAATGAATTGGTCGAGATGGATCTCACAACGACTACTTCCTTCAAGGCGATCGTTTTCAACAGTTCTTCTAGGTTAAAAAGTTTTACTTGCAATATTTAATAATAAAATGTTGCCATTGTCGAAAATTTTTCTCGCCCTGTATATTAGGAACAAAGAAGTTTTTTAAACATGATAAAGGGCTAAAATATTGTTAGAATAATACAGGGAGTAACTCCCCAAATGTTTGTTGTATATTTAATGGATACCCTGTATAGGAGACACGAAAAATCTGGAGGTACCTGAAATAGGTTAGCACTGAAAATGTGTTACAAAAATATGTTACTGGGAAAGTTACTGCGGCAGGTGGAGAATTTCGGCCATCCACGGGGCTTTTAGAACTGTGGGCCTCATGACTGAAAAGAATGACAAAAAATGAGGAATATAGCGGAATGAAATGAAGAAGCAAAAAAAAGAGAACGTGAAATTAGTAAATAAGATGTAAGTGACAGAGTAAATGACTTAAGATAAATCAAGTAGGTATGGCTGGAAAGGCCGCAATGAAATGTTAATATGCAATGAATAGCAAAACCAAAGAGTTGAATATTGTCCATTTTCTGGTCGGTTCTACAAAAAATGACTTTGTATTGAATTCAAACTAACAGAACTTCCGATAAACAGCACAGTAATGATAGCGGGAAGTCCGTAGAACGTAACGGTAAAAAAGTACATAGTATCATTGGCATAAATATAGCCTGCGCTGATCTTGGCCCCGTTACGTTAAAGTATAGGGTTAGTAGTTTTATATTGTTTTTAGCTTTATGGCCTTAACAAGCAATAAATCTATAATAAACCAATAAAATACACTTTCTAGTTCATCTTTTCGGAAAATGCGTATACAGAAGCTTTATTGGGCAATACCATTACTTTCTATAGTCCCCTGCATCATCTGACGTATAAAGAAGATAAACCTAAATGAGATTCGCTTTAAGGGACTCGGAAACACAACTGCGGTAAATTACACACATATACGAAGGAAACTACGTGTATTTAAAGGAATATGCTCTTAGTAGGGTTGTTTGCTTAAATTGTGTATTTGCTTTAAACGATTTTGCTCCTAAATGGCATTATAAAAGTTAAGCCACCAACCTAAGGTTATCAGTTTTATTGGTGCATTAAGGCATGGGGTTGCGACTAGAACATCTTTCGGAGAAGGATAAGTAATTAAATGTTAGAGAGAAGCTTCGAAGACAAATTCCTGAAATAAATCTCTAGGATTACCTTATCTAACTCCACAAACATTCCTGCCTTCAAGTCAAACATTTATGGAATTGTTCCCTTCCTGTCCAGTCACTTGACCCGTTAATGGCAGTTTGCCTCCCGGCGACAAAGGCCTTTTGTAAATTTCGGGGAGAGTTAATTTTAACAAAGATACCTGTTCTAAGAGCTGTCTTAAAAGGTAGCAACTTAATTTTCCATTAAAGTGAATAATTTCCGAGTTATCTTGACAAGGGTGGCGGGGAAGGGCCCCTTGTGTATTTACTATCGGGTTACGTCGGATAATAAGGGCTTATTGATTGTGCTCTCAATGGTTTACCAAACAGAGCTGGGCAAGGCTAAATGACGTGAAATTATACTCATAGCTAGAGGCTTTGCATGCCCAACAAAGGGTAAACATTAAATAGGCTCCTCAATCACACCAACACACATCAAACATTTATTTTTCCTGCCCTCAATACGTAAAATTTCCATCTGGAAATCAATAAAAAACAATTTAGGCTGAAAGCTGAAAATTCCCAACTGCACAGCGATATGTCTATCCATAAGTCCTCAGATGGCTGCATTGAAAGCAATCCTGGAAAGCCAGGCAGAGTTCGAAAATGGCCCTATGGAAATAGCCATTATTGAGTCCAATTTTTAAAACTTTAAATCCCTGAGCTATCTGTATCCGCCGTCTGTTAAATGATCTCGTACGGATTTGCTCGTCCAGTTTTAATTTTTTTGGTCAAGGGCCAGTTTGTGGACTAATATTTATTCAGTTGCAAAAAGTACAATATGTGGTCCACATGGAAAACTTCATGACTTACGTACATAAAATATAAATTAAACGTAAAATTGGTAATTTAAACCTAAACATTAAATGAGCAGCAACATTGCCAGTACAAATTACTAAAGAACAAATTGTATAAACAAAAAAAAGATTTAATTGTAAACTTTTGAGAGGAACCTACTTTGTCTAGGTTAACTACAACTGTTAACAAGGATTCTTGTGGGAACCCTCGGTAAAGGATGAACTGTCATTCTCATTTATAACACTTTTAACGGATAATAGTATGGAGTTCTCAGTAACAATTTCTACTTGTGGCTAAAAAAAATCAAAAGATAGAAAGAGTTATATTTTTTCAAAATTAAAGCGTGAATTTAAAGAAAATTTCAGAATTTATGACATTCAAATGAGGCGTTAAAAAGAGAAAGTTAACTAATGAGATTAAATTTGCAGTCAAAAAAAGACGAGAAACTTTAGAGAAGCTCTAACTCTTTGTAAGCTAAATGTAAAAAACGTCAATTACAGCTCCTTTTTAGAGTTTTTATGTCTCACTGTATTCGGCAAATTGAGGGTAAAAGAAATCATTTATATCATAGTCACTTCATTTCATCACAAATCTGTATAAAAATATAAAAACACAACATTAAAGCGCAGCACTTTACAAACATCTAGATTTGAGTCACATTTGCAGAATTTCAGAATTTTAATACAATATTATCGCCAGTTAGACAGAAGAGCAAAAAGATGCACCATAGCAAAATCGTTAGAGCTGCTAGTAGCTCAAAGTGACACGAAGAGGAGAAATTTGAAAGTTAAGGGAAACTGAAGTAGTGTACATATCAGAGGATCTTATTTTCAGATATAGGTTATAGACATATCATTAAGGCAATGAATAAAGAAAATTACTTTAAGAAGATCACATTTAAATCACATTAAAATCGAAATAGTGAAGAGTTAAGAGGTTCTAATTCTTCGCAAGGTAGCTCCATTTAAGACAAATGTGTATGATTTGAAACATGCTATTGGCGTGTACGAAAGATTATTTTTCCGTATCTATTTGAGTGTAGAAAATTGTAGTTTGCCCATAAATAAAATGGAAGCCACAAATAATTATCGTTCAAATTAAAATTCACCAAAAGGCAAAATAAAAGGAACATTGGAGGTGGTCGAACTCTCTAAAGAAATTAACTTTGAAACAAATTTTCAATATTCTATTTTTGACAAATTCCGGATAAAATGTGAAACTTGCTACATCAGTACTATATGCTGTCATTTGATTTAGGTTGCAGGAAGAAACGAAATGGTCAATATTTGAGAAGCCCTAACTTCATATAAATTACCGCAATTTTAATCACATTTTCATGATTTACGATTCACAGTAATATCTATTATAATGAAATTTATCTACGAATTATAGTGCTATGAATCAGAATAATTTGAAAAACGCTGAGAATTTTCAGGCTTTGAAAATATGAATATTCTTGGTGAATGAGAAATATACCTTCAATCAAGTAACGACAATTGATAGCAGATTTTCGGTTATGATTTTAATTAATACGCGTTTCAAGGGGATTAATAGTGCTTGAAATCTAGTGATTTTGGAGAAAAGACAGACATTTCCTTTTGTTTGCAATCTAAATCATACTATACATACATATATGTATATGTATTACCAGTTCTAGTCGGAACATAGGAATTGTGCAAGTGGAAGAAGGACCGCATAAGTTTTAATATACCTCCGACAGAGAACAACGAAGTGTATTGCGAGGCTAGCGGTTGAAGTGGGCGGAGACACTGTAGATTCAGTTGCCAGATCTCTCACCGTTTCAGAATTTTTACTGATATAAGTGCTAGTGATGGATTAAATTAGTCTAGAATTTTTGCTCATTTATAAATTATTGTACATTTCCCCATCATAGCATAACTTAGGTATATCATTGATAAATATTATATGATGATCTGAATTGACTGATATCTTTTGGTGGGTCCAAAACTGAGCCGGCAACAATGGCTGTAGACTCGAGGTTAATTAATAAATGAAACGGAACGATTCGTTTATCGTTTAAAACGATATCGAAAATAAATAAATTGACCAGTGCAGGTCAAGCATGTAAGGAATTTCGATTTTAACGCTTAGAGTTATTGTGTTTTCGTTTTTTCCATTTATTTACATTGTTTCTTTTTGCTCTGATATTTGCTCTAAATTCTTGAAGAGACCATCCAGTTGTATGATAATAAAATAAGATTGTAGGCGTAATTAAGTAAACTTTATTCTTACTATTAACGACCGTCATAAAACCTCTACAGGCGATAGACTAACTCTATCAATGTTACACGCACTTGATTTCTTTTTATCTCAGAGCCAGAAGAGGAAAAATATTAACCTCCTAAACAATAATTATGTTTGGACCAACCGTTCTTTGTGGCATTGATAGTGCTACGCCATACATTTGTGGAATTTAAACGTGCTTTATTCGTTGTTTTGAACTGAATATTTCAACAATATTTTTAAAAATCCCCATCGCCAGGAAGGCAGTGAAATCGATACTAATCTAAACGTCGAAGCGGAGACCGGACAGATTGACTCCGCCCACTGCAATCGCTAGCCTCTCGACGCACTTCTTTGGTCTTTATTGGAGGCATATTAAAACTTATGGGATCCTTTTGCCACTTTCACAATTTCTATGTTACAACTTGAACTGATAATACCTGCACAATAACGGCGAACCGTATACATTTCAATTTTTCTCAGTTTTATTATAAAAACTTTCATGTTGTTTATTGGCGGTCAAGACTGAAACGCAAAAAACTGATTTATTAAAATTAAACTTGATACGATCGTAACAGCCCTTTGGAGGCCAATGGTATATTAATCGCATTCTGATCTTTCATTTCAGTATAAATCATAAGACGCACGGTTGGTAAATAAATAAAATATTCCTCTTCTATTAAAAAAATATGCTTTATCTCTCCAAAAAGTATATTTTCGTAACTAAAATTTACACCCTATTAAGTCTCCTCAAAGGATACCCAGCAAAATCACAATCGCTATCTGCCGGACTATAAATTCTAAACCTATAAAAGTACACTTTTAGAAAGTTCTATTTTCATAGCACTTTATAAAGGAGTAAACTTAAACAACTTAATCATTCTCAGTATTATTGACAATTTGAAAAGACATCTGCCATTGTTTTATTGCCTATTAGGCTCACGAGGTAGCCAAAAGAATGAAATAAATGAAAATGAAATAAAAACTAAATAAAATCATGTGGAACATTGAGTTTTTCCAATAATGGCCAATATATTTCACGGATTAGGGAATTTAATTTATTGAACTGCATAGTTGGTACAGATGAAATTATTCAAGAGCAGCAGTAAACATAAAGTTAACATCAACTTAGTAATTTGGGACTTAAAATTAAAAGAGCAATGAAACTGGAAAGTAATAGTGAGCTGCAGTTCATCGGTCATTCCCATAGTATCCTCGGGGAGATTGTTTTTGACAAGTTAAGATATTAAGGGTTCTATAGTTCAATTTGTCATCATTTGAGTGGGGGGAATGAAGTTTATGTGGAACTTTAAGATCTCCCACGTTCCATGGAAAGTTAGCTTTATAGGAGACTAGTTGGGCCCTTGTCAGCATTAATTTTCTTCATGTACCTACTCGCGTTCCTTTAGGGGAATAATACGAAGCATGATATTTAAGGATATTCGATTCATCTACAGCCATAAGTTTAATACTTTGTTTCCTTAATTTTTCTAAGTGAGTAGATTGATATTTACGAGGACTTCTAATTCTGTTTATTAATGAATTACAAAAAATTACAAATTTTTGGATTTAATATTTCATATTTATAATTATATAAAATTTTATATCTTCCATGTATTGCACATAAAATAACGTAGCCATGTCAACTCAATCGTTAAGGCACAAATCTTAAATAAACCGACTTAAAGAAAACTACATATGAAGCTGAAAGATAAAACGGCAGATACAAGTTTGTGAATATTTCAAAACTTCTGACACCTTTTAGATGTCCACAATTTTAGTCAAAATTTCTAGAATTATTATGCAAAATATTCGCAACAAATTCAGAGTAAGTTGAGGCAATCGCAAATCCACAAATCAAATTATACCTTACAGAGGATGATAATTGAGAATGAAAATAAAAAAAAGGTAAAAAGTGAATATTTCGGTAGATGTAAAAGTTTATAAATAATCTTAATTCAATTCAAATTTCATAGTTTCGCTCATAAAATTCTCAACAAATTGTAGGTAAACGACTTTTAGTAATGAATGTTTTAGCTCTGCCTGGGCTTTTAAACTTAGAAAAGGCTATTAAATTTAATGTTGTTTTAATTGAACACGGAAGTAACTACATTTTTAAGAAAAATTACACCTTATTATTACGCAATATCCTACAATATTCATTACACAATATCAAAATTCTGAAAGCTACAACTCACTATAATGAGTCTCAAATATAGTCCTGATGTAGAAGTTTTCACGACATGTAAAAAATATTGTAGCCACTAAAACAGTTAAAAATTACTCAAATAGAAAAAAATTAATGAAATATAATAAAAATATAATGAAATTAGTGGGTGGGTAAAGTATATATAATAAGTATCTGTATAAATTATAAGGTAAAAAAGTACTTTTCTTCTCTATTGAAACAATTTTCTGCAAATGAAGAATTCTTTATTGAAGAATTTTTTTAAATATTTTTACTTTACATTTTTACTATTATACATAGTGAAATGCTAGTCGGAAACTTGACCTCTGAACGAATTAAGCAAGATAATGTTTCAGTTTTATGATGAATCTAGGTCCATAAGTTATAATCTTACTATAGAATCTTCAAGAAAGTTTGAAATACTCAAAAATTATTAGACAACAGCAGACGCCATTCCGAAAACAGAATTTCAATTCCTTCAACCGGCCAAGAGCTATTGAAACTTCATGAGGACATATTGGTGATTATGAATACGAATGAAGAGCAGTATGGAATATAACTCGTAATCTTCATGTGCACAACACATTTAAGCAGATATGCAAATCCTATTCTAGACTTCTGGGGAAAGTGAACATTCCCAAATCTCCAAAATTAATCCTCAGGCAGTCGACGCACGTGTCTAATAACTGAAAGCTGAAATAATACCTGAGGTAAAAGTTGGCATTACTTACCAAAGGTGAAGACATTTATGACGATTTGTAAGCTTTCGGCGGTTTCAAGAGTTAAATTTGCTGTAATTAAATAATAGTCTTATTAACGTGTTGGGGTTATCATGCTAATCGTGAGTAAATTTGCATATACGCAACTCCACGCAGTCATGGAACAGGTAAGATAACTCTAAATGAAATGTTCTTTTATGCAAGATTATAGAAATGGAATTGATTTGTGGTTGAAACATAATAAAAACTAGAAATATGTGGCTTAATAAATAAGCAGGTAGTAAATAACACTACAAAACTAGCCGCACAGGATAATTCTCTAAACATGAGCAATGAACGGATTTGCACGAGAAATAATTTCAGGAAGATCTCATTTTAGATTTCCTTGTTCTGGGCGTGATTTATGGTCTTGCAGTTTGCCTGCATTTTCTTGTTATAGCAGTCATATAGCGGGTTTTTAATCAAATTCTGTTACACATGTTTCAGTAAATGGGCAACACTAGTTTTGGCAAGTTTACAGCACGAAATTCATAATTTTTTGTTATAAAGTGTAATTTACGAAGCAACGAGAAAAGAGAAGGGGAACTACACTTTTTTATGGCTGTCAGGATATTGCATTATTACCGAATCAGAAATAATATCGAAAGAACTTCGAGTTCTGTAAATTTACATTTCCCACGGGTTGCGCATGCAACCATAGAAAAATAAGCTAATTTCTCACGGCTTCGTACTGGTATCTATAGCAACGAGGCAAAACAAACAAACATTAAAAACCTGGCGCTCATTTTGGTGACGGCTGTATCTAATTTTTAAGTTTTAAGGCGGAAAATGCCCCATATTTTTAACAAATTATTATTGCGGTAGAAAAAGTATTCTATAATGCTGTCACACTACTCATATGACTCGGTTTCGATATTTAGTGCATGGTGTATAATATACTATTACTTCAGATTAAAGACAAATTAAAAATGAGCTCTTTAAAAATAAAAATTTCGAAGAAATCTGCCATATTTAAATTGCGCACAACGCGTCATATTATAGAGCGATGAGGGCAAGAGTTTTCAAATATTCTAAGATAAAGATATTTTAAACAGTTTCTAATATAATCTGTCGAGAAAGGTAATTAATAAAATTAATTAATTTCACAGCAAAATGTAACATATTATAATTTCCTCCAAAAAGAATTCAATTAATAACCCACACACTACCTAGTCGTATAGTTTAAACTTTTGATAACGCTTGACTTGATAAATAAATGAAGGGGTAAAGATTTTTTTTAAAGCACGAGGGTTTTGTTAGAGAGGAAGAAGAGAACAGCGATTATAAAGAGATCATAACTTAATTTGCCCTTTTCCACAAGTAAACACTGAACATTTTTTACGAAAAGGAGTGCTCAATATACCATGTATTGGATTATTAAAAATCAGGAATGAAAACAATGATTATGTTATGGAAATCTCCAAAAAGGCTTTTATCTCACAGATAGATGAAGGGAAGGATTTTTTGAATATAATTTACTAAAACGCGTTACTTTTCATTACTAGTCCAGTCTCAACTATTTTACAGTAGGCAGCATATTTGATTTATGAAAGGAAGAGTGCGCTCACTGATTTTTATCAATTTCTAATATTCTTTGTTCCTTTCGACGATTCACGGTAGAAAATTTTTGCTGAACAAACCTTTGGCCTAAAAAAATACCCAAAAACTGGGTTTCCCATAAGTAATTCAGTGGAATTGTAGGCGGTCCAATAAAATATTGAGGGAGCAATCGGGAGCAATATTTGTTTCCACCGTGATCCGATTAGGGTGGCCTCGGTCCATGATAAATGTAATCGATTTATTACGGACCAAACCAAAACTTAAGAACGCCGGATTTGTTATTAAGATTTACTGCATTGGTTTGAAACTATCATTGGTGCAAGTTTGTGTTTTGGATTTAATGTATAAAGTAAACGTTCGCTTTTAGAGCGATTGGTGTTATCATATTTCGTTCTTTCCCTTAAGGCGCCTTTAAGGTTTGAAACCGATTTAAATTTTAGCATGGTTTCCGAAAATCATTGCGAAGTGTTTTCTTACAATCAAGTCGAGTTGTTTGAGAAGATCTACTGATATTGAAGCTGAGGACTTTAATACAATCTATGCTACTCAATTAGTTACGTAGGAGTGTAATTTTAGAGAATTGCTATGTAAAAGATTTACTCAGAAGATTTTTCTGGAAAGCAAAGACTTGGAAACTTTTTATAATGAATTATGCCCTAAAGAAATGTTGCAAGAAGCAGCGACATACCTACATATTATTATGAGTACACTAAATTTTCTAGATACCAAACACCTATTTGTCATATAGAACTGTAAAAAAATATTCTTTGTAATATTTAGAGGACACAAAATAACTAAAATTTGTTAATCTAAATGTTAATTATTTATTAGAAATAAATCCAAGGCATTTAAGTATAATTAATGTTCTTCGTGAAATTTAAGACTATTTAAGGTTTCATGTATTGTAATTTTCAAATTTGGCGCTTGCAAATCATTTTAATTAATTCGTTACTCTAATGATGGCGACTTAATATGATAATTTATGGATCACCACCTATTTAGTCAGAAGTTAACATATTTTGTCAAATTAGCTGGAAATACCATCTTGTTCAGGATTTGAATTGCGTCAAAAGTCGACTTATTTCTATATCATACTTGATGCGTGTCTCTAGGAGGATTAACGTGCCCATTTTTAACTAAAATATTTTGAAAATTTTATTAGTGTCAATCTCTAAAATTTGGAACTATCTGAGTTCTTTACAAAGAGTTTTGAGTTCTCAAGCTTTACTATTCACAATTTTGTTTCTTTTCCCAGAAGTTAACTTCCCTAAACTAGTTAACTGCCGTCAAGCGGTAGTAAATTAGAAAATTTGGAGCGATAAAACGTTTATTGAGGTTTTTAACTCCAACTTTGTAGAGAATGTTATAAGAGACAATTCTTCAAAGAAAATTTAGCTTTAATATTAAAAATCTTTTTTTTTCATTTGAAAAAGTCATAAATTGATAATATTTTGCTTCAACTCAAGTTCCTGGAGAGTCTAAGATATGAGCTTTCTTTGAATTTTAAAATTTTCTGTCTTTTAAAATAATTTTATTGGTTTCAAATTTGTTCTCCTTTAATTATTGTCGTTGACTTGCTTATGTAGTAGTGGGATTATAGCAACTGTCCATTAAGTCAAATTTTAGAAATTCTTGAGGAATTCAAACTATGAATATTTTCTTTAAATTATTAGGTCCTTTGTATAGAAATGAACTAGTTAAAACTTTTGTTATTTCAGTTTTATTGATTTTTCAATTCATGGTAGAGGTCTGATTGTTACCTGTTACTCCCAGTTTGTAGACTATGTTTTAAGTTATAAATCCTGATCCTTAAATTGAAGTTCTTTATGAAGAGTTAGAACTCTTCAAAAGTTCACGTTCATCGGTATAAAATTTGCCTCATTGAAGTCATTTTTATTGATTAATAAATTTTTAATAGTTATGAAGTCCGGACCCTCTGTATTAATCCCGAATTATCCTAATGATATGCAACTTACACAGTTACGACATTAAGAGAAAGGTGATATTCTTTTCAGTGGTTCATGACTCCAATAAATTTATTTTGTCTTGGAAATGTTTCACTAATATGTGTTAGATAATGAAATTCCGATAAAAATTAGCAAGAAACACATCAAAATTTCGATCAAAGTGAATGTATTAGTATAATTAACTATACAGGGTGTTTCTGAATAGTTGGTAAAAATTTTAATGGGTCAAACCTGAGTCAAATTTAAGATGAAAAGTTCATATAATGATATGCCCAAAAATGTTTCGTTTTCGATCTACAGGGTGTTAAAAAACTTTTTTTTTTAATTTTCTTTTTTAATTACTTATTTATTTTTTATCAAAACTTGCTGACAATTTGTACATATAATATGCCAAGTATTTCCTATAAATGGAAATTTTTGGACTTTGATTTCATATACGGGGTGATGCGGATTAATGAGCCTTGAGCTGTCATTTATCACATTTTTTTTTGTTAATATTTTGATTCTTTTAAACAAATTTCTGAAATCCGCATTGAGTTTTCTCACTTTCTGTCTCTTGCAAAATTTCGCCAATTTTGACCACTAATACTATATTATAATGTAATACAGACAGTAATACTATATTATTTAAATTGATTGATGTGAACACCCTTAGCTATTATTGCGAATATTATCTATACCATCGATTTAAACAAAATTTTGCAATAGAGTGAAAAGTTAAAAAACTCAATGCTGATTTCAGAAATTGATCTAAAAAAACAAAATATTATCAGAAAAAAATATGTGATAAATGAGAGATCAAGATTCATCACCGTATATGAAATTAAAGTCCGAAAATTTTCATTTGTAAGAAACACACGGCGTATGATACGAGTATGTATAAATTTTCAACAAATTTCGGTAAGAAATAAACAAGTAATATAAAAAAAAGTGTTTTTAACACCCTGTAGATCGAAGACGAAGTATTTTTGGACATGTCGTTATATGAACTTTTCGTCTTAAGTTTGACTCAGAACTGACTCATTAAAATTTTTAGTATCTATTTAGAAACACCCTATCGAATTACTTTACTATTTATCAATCGACACACATTCTTAAAAAATCACTGTAGAATAGATTAACATAGATGTTTAGAAAATAGATATTCAGTATTTCAGACATCTATTCTTATTTTTCGTTTTGATTTTTAAAAGCAGTTTTCAGACTTTTGAGTAATTCCATAGACAATAATTTTCCTCAAATTCAAGATAATAGTAAAAAGTAAAGAAACCTTATTGGATTATGTTTTCATGTGAGAAAACTCCAGAACTTTCCATGTGAAGCAAATGGAATATTTCTCATTTGTCATCCCTTTTTGAAGGTTAAAACTGAACAAAATAAAGACTAAATTGCATTACGAAGTACTCCATCAAGACAATCCGATAATGTTAAGACAGATAACCCAGATACAGTTAGTAGCCGGTTTAAAAGTGCAATTAAGATAACACCAGAGAAAAAACTCTGAACTAAAGCTGAAGTCGACATTAACCTTGTTAATACTAAATTAATCAATGCTGAAAGAAAAATATTGGAGCTTGTTCTGCAAAACTTAGCACTTTATGGTAAAGGGAAGGTTCTACAAAATAGTGTAAAAATAAAATAGTGCTTCACTTGGCAGTAATAGTTGAATGTACCTGGGGAGATAGTTTTCTAACAAAGTTTCCTATATTTAGAACTATTTTGCTAAATTAAGGGGATAGCATCATCGAGAGGGAATTCTATCTGGGTATTTGGTTGAAACTGTTTATAATTGGGGCCAGGATATCAATTCATCTATAAAATAGCAATTATGCAGCAGTTTCATTGTTCGTTGGCGGGGTTTTGCAGTTTTCTGATGCTCATTAGTTTCGCTCATTGGGACAGCCACAGAAAATCGTAGAGATAAAATTGTACTATTTTCGCATTCAAGGTTCTTTTTACTATGAGTTACAGGTAAAGCTGTACCACAGTGTCGAAATAAAAAGACAAAATCCTGTCCAGTGTCTAATTCGACTTTCAACATGAGTTAGAGAGGTCCAATTAATTCTTCCAATGTCCAATTAATTCCCTCGATCTCTCATTTATTCTCAAATGAATAGCTACGGTGCAGGTATTTTGCAATTTAATTGTTAACTAAACCTCAGTATGGACAAAAATACATAGAGATTATAGCGTGACACGCTATCAGGGACATACAGAAAGTTATCAATTACTTATGCCGCAAAATGCAATAACGTGATTATCTTTTCAGCTGCAATATCCGCCAGCCCATATTACTGTGTTATTCATACATCATTCATTATCGTCAATTAGAGTATTTCTCCCAGAGAAAATCCTTTGTGATACACAAACTTCCAGTTTCAAAGACTCTTTACTGCGTTCCTTGCGAAACTAAAAATCCTTGTTAAATGCTTAAAACTGGCGCAATTATGACAAACCTTAATTATATTTCCAGCATTCCGTCCGAGAATTGTAACATTATAAACGAAAAAGAAATAGGATCCTAAGCTTATTACGACAAGAAACGCAATAAAGGGAGGAAAAAAGATTTTTAGGATTTCTTTGTATAGCCTATGCCTTTGTTTGCCAAATTGTATTTATTCGGGCTCTGATATAAAATAAATATAACGAAGTGAAAGAAAGGGAGATGTCGTGATGGCGAGACCAAATAAATTTGCCACATCTGGCCTCAAAAGAGCTTTGGGGATTGACTCAAATTGATCCCATTAAAAACAATAGGAAACCACGGATGTAAGTTGAAAACAAACTTCCTTACTTGCTGAACAATTGTAAATGTGCAACAAGACAAAAAAAGCGCCATAATCCTTCAGATACCTAATGTGGAAAGCCATTCTCGTGGATATACATTTGCGATAATATTAAGGTCTAGAGCGAGTCTGAGCGCGACAGTACATGACAGTAAATTAGGCATGAATAGAAAAGATATCATACAGAATTCTAATTTCCCAGGATTTCAGGCTGACTGGTTCGATAATGGAACGTTTCATTTGGTTTTCATTGTCATTTCCGAGTGTTTTTATTTGCTTTGAAACTTGAATCCGATTCCATTACATCATAACAATACCGCCTACACTAGCGAAATTAATTCATGCCTAACCTCCTTGTGAATTAGAATAGTCAAAGCTCATTTAACAAAGACAATGCAAATGCCGCATTAGGGCTCTACAGAAGTTATGTTTACGAGGCATTATCTTAAGTATTTTCCTGTTTATACAGTTCAAATCATCTCGAACTGGAACTAAGTGAATTGGCAAGACCCTTTTGTTCCCGCTTCTGAGTTACTTCATAATAAAGAGAGGGGGATTTTGAAGTTAGGTGTATTTATACTAACTGCGGCGGCTTTCGTTGCATAACTGTATATTTGAAACGTAATAACTATAAGTGTTTGATCTGTAATTATTCTTGGGTTGTAATGCAGATAATTGCAATAGGAGTTCATAATATCTGTATAGATGTGATTAACTTGAAACAAAGAAAATTTCCATTAGAACTTTCTGAAGTAATATGGAGATTGGACGGCATATTCAGATATATTTTTACGTTTTCCCCAAAATGGATTTTGAAGGCGGCAGGCACAGCGAGTAGCTTTGACCTTTTCAGCGAAATGACATGATTTTCTTTCATTTTCTTATTTTTCCCAAGTAATTTTTATATGTGAAAAAGATGCTTGCGAGAAAATTATTACTAATCATTGGCACTTTTCTCGTAGTAATAAAGTACTCTGACTATACTGACATTCATTCTACAAGCTGTGACATATAACCTGGAATATTGAAACATATCGAATACTAAGCACCTTAAAAAGAAATGTTTATTATCAAACTTTAATCACGCTGAGAAGGAAGTGTATATATGATAATGTTAATTCCCTTCCATCCCTAGTATGTGGGCGGGGTGATGGTTAACTTATTAATCTCAATTTACAACCCACATTTTTTTACAGATTCCAATAATATGGCTAAAAATAAGAAAACTTTGACAGAAATATGTTTTCTGTTCAAGCTAGAAGACACTGTAATTAACGAAATTCAATTTCTCTTTTATTTATGATTTACCGAAAGGTTTGATAATATCTGTTCTAGAATTAATGAAAATTTGGATTTTTGTAATGTTATTATTTAAAATAAATGTTCAAAATGTTGTCCCCAAATTTCAATCCACTTATTTGTTCGTGTTTTAAAGAATTCTTCATATCTATGTAGTATGTTTTCTGAAATATTGGCACAAGCGTTTATAATCCGCAGAATTATATCCTCACGTGTCGTTAGTATTTCTTTATAAATGCGATCTTTGAGATATTTCCACAAAAAAAAATCCAGTGAAGTAAGATCTGGAGATCTAGGAGGCCAATTCACGGGACCAGATCTGCCGATCCATCAACAGTTAAAATTACGATTAAGAAATTCCCGTGCCACCGCAGATTAGTAAGCCGAACAACCGTTATGTTGAAACTTTATATTCTGACGCATATCTAAGTTTAAGTTTTGGAATACTATGGGCAGTTCATTTTCCAAAATATTTCGGTACATTTCACCATTCAAGTTGCCTTCAATTATGTGGGGACCGATAAGTTTACTGCCAATAATTCCACAATATATGTTGACAGTTCAATGACGCTGGTGCTTAATTTGTCAAAGCCAATGCGGGTATTCAACAGTCCAGTAATACATGTTATGCCCATTAACTGTACCATGATTTGTAAACGATAACTCGTTAGAAAATAATGCACAACAGAAAAAATTGGGGATTTCATTCTATATGTCCAAATGACCACTTACAAAATGTAAACTATTTTAACAATCTAACTCATGGAACTCTTGGTGTAAAGAAATATAATAAAGGTGAAATTTGTGCATCCTCAGCATTCTTCACACATTTATATGAGAGATTCTTGATAATCCTTATTTCTGTTGTGCTCACTTGGGGATAAAAAGCGATGACGCCTAAGACTCCAATTTGATTGTTTTCTTCAAACAGAGAAGCTGGGCAAGTTCTTTTCTTCTGATTTACAGTTCCTTCATTAATACATTTTTTAATCGCATCATAGAAAGAAGTTCGGCATTATGTTTTTCAGGAAAACGTTGAGTGTAGAGATTGATAGCATTATTTAAATACCTATCAACTTCTTCATACACTAAAATCATTTTGATTTTCTCTTCTAGGATCAAATATTCCATCGTGAAGCAGTATTAATAACAGAATATTTAAAAGTAGATGTTTTATTTGTTTACGTTATTGTATGGTGATCACATTTTATTACTATACGAGTAGAACTATTTTGCCTCATAGAAATTTTTTAGAAGTGGAAAATGCCATTTAAGACATGAAATGATTTTCGTTATTACAGTGTTTTTTAGTATCAAATCCAAAAAAATGTTTCTGACAAATTTGTATTATTAGTCATATTATCGAAATCTTTAAAATTGTGAGGGTCATTTAAAATTAAAAAGTTAACCCCCACCCTACCCACACTGCGGGTGGAAGGGAATCAACTTTAGCATCAATACATTTCCCTCTCAGAGTGATTTAAAATTTGATAATAAACATTTCTTTATAGGATGACTAGTATTCAAGATTTTTGATATTCCAGGTTAAATATTACACACTGTGCATGGTGGTTATGGTTTGGAGTTTTTAATTACGTTTTTAAAATTCATAAAATAAAGAAGGTAGAAATTCCTTAATATTCTATTCTTCCTTATTCGTTGTTATAATACCAATTGATTGGATAATGTTATGTCGTTGTAAATACGATGAATATGCATAGATATTCAGAACCATTTTCATATGTGGACACTTAATATTCTCACTCGGAAGTTTATTTATCACAAGGTTTTTCTTGCTGTGAACTCATATTTGTGCCAAAAAATGTTTGAAACTAACATCCATTATGAGTTTGCTTATTCGAAGTCATACTCTTCTTCACAGGCAGTGTCTGACTCAAATTTAGGAGATAATTAGCCCTTTGAATAGAAAGTTGAAAGTATGAAAAAAAGTAGAAAGGCAAAGCTGTCAAGAAATCGCAAATCCAAATTGGGATACATGACACTATGACTTTAATTATAAAGTTTTTTACTTAAAATAGCCACAGTGATCAATTGTTAAGGAACTTAAAACACGTATTGAACCGCTTCTTACTCAATTCTGGAATCAAAAGACAATTAATTTGATAGAAACCACTGAAACTCCTATGTGAGACTCGTGTTGAGTATGTTCCACAATAGAGCCATCCATATTTACCCTGCCGATTATTTGCTCTATGCCGCACAGAGAGCTCCCGCTGATGTTTTCCATTCCACTCAAACCTTCCAACTGAAAATTTACATAATTAATTAATACTCATACATGCTACATTCAAAATTAAACATCAAGCCATAATAAATCGTCGAGGCTGTTCATAAGGTTTAATGTAAATAGCGAAATGTCACATGCACATACATAATTATAAATACTTCTGCCTGAAATTATTATTAATCGTGTATGTTTGAATTAAATAGACTTCTGGCATTTGAGGAAAAATGGTTTTAGGTGGTAATGGTAGAGGAACCGTTTTGAGGGCGTTAAGAAAATATTTTCAAGCTTTGGTATTAAATTTAGCTCTTGCACACACCGTGTTGTTTAAATTCAAAATATAAAACCCGCTTTTCTAGAAACTTCTTGACGATGTATTATTAAATTGTGAAGAGCAAGGTCTCTGAAGCACCGATCTAAAAAACTTTATATATAAGCGCGAATTCGAGAATACTCAAGCAGTTCCGGAACTACACAGATGGTGTATCAAAAATAAGGAAAGAATTCGGGGGATTTACTGTAGACTTAATCTAAATGGAAATTCTTACATTTCCTGCTACGACCCAGTTTGGGAAATTTAAGAAGACTATCGGAAGCAATAAGAATTGGAAAAAGTTTAATTTTCACTGTCGTGAAAGGCAATACAGCACCGTTTACATTGCTTATGTATGTCGGCAGCAAGGGATTATATTCCGTTTATATTGCTTCTGTTGACATTGTGTGAGGATGCTTTAAAACGTAAAATCGAAAATAAACAGAATTGATATTTGAGCAAATATTGTTGCCGAGTTTATTGCACATACTTACGTTTTTACGAATTTCTTCAGAGGTTTATGAATTTCTCTTTCTGCGACTCCTACCTTCGTTAGCTAATCTTTCAAATATAAACCGAAAAGGGCAAAGAGTTTTTTAATGTTTCTTCTTCTATCACATCCTATCTGTCCGAGATAATGAAAGCACTGTTCAAACTTTGATAACAAACTGTGATATAGTATTTCGTATACCTTATTAACGAACGTTGTTATAGTAATAGAGGACGAGTTTACAATAGAACTTAATAGCGTTTGTAACCGCTAAATCTGATTCTAGATGGACTAAGCGATAATACCCAAATAGTTCCATTAAAATGATGTCCTGCAACTCTGCTGTTTCTTATACCGAACAAGTCTCTATTTCAAAATTTGAATTATTCAATAACAAAATTTCGATTCACCAATTGCTGCAGTACCTGCCTATAGAATTTAATTTATATATTTAATGAAATAGAATATTATTCTAGCTGAATCTGGTTATTATATTGTCCACGGCAATTTGTACACAATACACGTATTTTTCTATCAATTTTTAGTATCGTCAATGTTTTAGAATTTGTAATAAATTTCTGAAACTTCAGAATGCACAACAAAAATTTATATATTATGTTTGAACTTTAGTATGTCCGAAAATAAGAAAGCTAAGTATACGAGAGATCAGCGGTTCACAAATTGTGGAAGATGCCCCCAAGGGGGGGGGGGGTCACCTTTACATAATTAAGCAGGAGTTAAAGATTGAAAAAAATCTTGAATAGAATTTTATTTAACAGGATAAGAAACTTATTCTAAGATTATAAAGACTAATGCATAACATGCACTTGTTTTCAGGCGCACAACCTCTCTAAATTTGCTTCTATATTAGAGGTGGTCACTCTAAGTTCATTTTCTACTTGACGTTTGTTGCGGTATTTAGATTTCAAGGCAGTAAGTGCAGGAAATCCAGTTTCATAAAGGTTAGACGTTGCAAAAGGCAACAGAATCTTGAACGCTTTGGCTTTTATAAAGAAGTATCCACTCGGAAGTTCAGTGCAGAAATTTGTTAACAAAATTTGATTTTTGTGTGATGCTTGTTGAAACATCTATTAATTGTTCTTCTTCTTGTAGTGATAGCCCGACAGGTGTATTATCAAATGGATTTAAAACCCAGTTCCAGTTCAACAACTTGACATTATTTTTTGCCGAGAAATATCATCTGAAATTTGCACTCAGGTTTACTAAATGACTTCCCACGGTTTTTAGCATCACAGTTTTTGTAATTCTCTTCTAATGAAGAATCCTGCACAAATTCACACAATGCGGGAAACATTTCAAAACAATTTTCTTTTAATTTCTTATTTCATAACTATTTTTTTACAAAAAAAAATCAATCTTTTGACCCAAATCAAGTATTTTTACATTTTTCTTTTTTGCTTGAAGATTAGGTGTATTAAATTTTTCAAAAGTGTTTACTAAATAAGAAAAGTTTCACAAAAATAATCTGTTGTAAAATTCTGCTGAATTCTTGTAACCCTCCTCGCTTAAAAATATCGCTATTTTCCTTCTTAGTTCAAAGACCCGCTTGACCACCTTACCGCATGACAACCATCTGGATGAGGAATGAAATAGCAAAGATTTACGCTTAGTTTCCATATCTTTACATAAAACAGAGAGCATCCTTGATTTTAGTGGACTGGTTTTTATATAGTTAACTACTTCAATAACTACCGTAAAAACCATATTTAGTCTAGGACTTAACGATTTAGATGCTAATATTTCCCAATCAATCATACAGAGCGTCCAGGTAATTTCTAAAGATTCTTTTTTACCAGCGCCTGTAAACTGTTGTATTTACTAGACATGACGTGGACTCTATCAGTGCAAATCACAACACAATTTTTCCAATGCAAATTCGCCTTAGTAATAGCATCATTTGCAATCTTGAACAAGTCTGTGGCTGTAGTTCTTCCTTCTATTGGTTTGAGGAACAATAAATCTTCATATATTTTAGAGACCTGACAGTGTCTGATATAGCGAATCAAATAGGAATCATTACTGGAATCAGCTGCTTTGTCGAGTTGTATAGCAAACAATTTTCCAGTAAGCTCAGATTCAAGCTGTCGCTGAATGTCACCTGATATATCATTAATTTATCGAGAGATTGTATCATTTGATAGAGGAATATCGTCAAGTTGTTTAAAAGAGTTCTCACCAATTATTGTTTCTAGAATGTCCTTGCAGGAGGGTAAAATAAGTTGCTTTACAATAGTGTGGGATTTTTTACATTTAGCTGCTTTATAAGCCTCTTTGTCCGATGTCATGAGAGCCTCCTTGTTTACTGCCAGCACTTCATGGAAATTTGACTTCTGGTTTTTGCTCAAAAAATCCACGCGATTTATTGATACATTCTTTGTGTAGCATTTCTAAAAACCTCATTAATTTATTACGTTTCATGCTATCTGCAGCCAATACTTTTAAACAAATAACGCATTAAGGTTTTTCTTCACAACTTACTTTAAGACTAGTGAAGCCGAAATTTAGGTACACTTAATCATATTTTTGTGTTTTAAATCTGGTAAGATCTTCACTTGGATCTGTCGATGTACAAACCTCATCATCCTCAAGTTTTCGTTTAAAAAATGTGTCCATATCCAACATCTACTCAGAACCCATAATAATGCTTAGCGTTGGAACATCAGATTTGAAAATTTCTTGTATAACAGAATTACGCACGTTGAAATAATTAATAATACCCACAAATATATCACTTATTTGAGAAATCCGACATATCAAGATTTTCATGTTTTGAGAGAAACACAAGAAACATTTTTTTGCGAACCATTAACATTGTTCTACATTTTAAACTGGCGCGCATTTGTATTACCCTAATGTAACACTTCTACGAGAATTTCACTGATGCAACATTAAAATTGACTTTAAAAAGCAAATCTGTAAATGAACTTGTGGGGTTTTTCAAATACACTCACTTTCACATGAAATGCATCACCTAGTAATAATAATAATTAAGTCTCGTAATTTTGGCAAAATAATGCTTCATAATAGAGTATCAAATGATCAGACTTTTAGTTAAAAGATACAACATTTAATAATTAAAAAATTAATAATGAGTGGCATCGCCTCGTACGGCAATGCAAGCACGTACTCTTCGCGGTATGCTTTGCAACAAATAATTAGTATCTTCCTGGGGTATTTCATTCCATGCTACCTCAAGATGATGTCGTAGGTCATCCACATTGTTTGGAGGCCTCGGTAAATTTCGAAGACGGCGACTCATCATATCCCAAAGATGTTCGATGGGCGATAGGTCCGGTGACCGTACAGTATTTCCAATTGTGCTTCTTCCAGGTATCGTCGAGTAATGTTCGCACTATGTGGTCTTGCATTATCCTGTTGGAAAATGCCATTTGGTAAAGTTTGCATGAAAGGTACTAATACTGGCCTCAGAACATTGTCAATGTAGCGACGTGCGTTTAGGGTCCCTGGAACGAACACAAGAGAAGATCTTCGGCCAACACATATCGCACCCCAGACCATAATACTAGGTGTTAAAGCTGTGTGGCGCCTTTCAGAAAATTGCAAATTTCTTCTTTCACCTCGGTATCGTCTGACTTTTCTACGACCATCATTGATCCATAAACAAAATCGCGACTCGTCACTGAAGACGATATTGTTCCACTCATTATTCCAATCAATTCGTTCTTGACACCAGGCCCATCTGGAAGCTTGGTGTTGGGCGGTTAGTGGCAGTCGTAGATTTGGGCGGTATGAATGCAGGCCAAAAGACGAAATTCTTCTGTAAACTGTTGCCATCGACACCCGACGATTTAGAGCTCCCATCCAATCTACTGCAACACACATTGTTGTTTGAAATCGATCACCAATGGCCATCCGTCTAAGAAGTCGATCTTCACGTGCGTTGCTACTACGGGGAGGACGTCCAGCTGAACGATGTCGCTGAACCCTCTCTTCAGACCACGAAGACCATATTCTCGCAATCGTAGTGTGGTTCCGATTCATTCTTCGGGCAATCTCACGAAAAGAAAGTCCACCCTCCTTCATGCCGATAATTCGCCCACTATCAAAAGCCGAAACGTGGGAAAAATTTTAATGCTGTCTCACTGGGGGCATTTTGAGATGTCTTGTTCACAGTTCAACAACAAAATAAACTGATATTTCCATGTAAATATTATTTTATTTATTTACAATTGAATAAAAAATCTAATAATTCGATGATAAAAAAACCACTAGCATTCTTTCTTTTTTACTGAAAGTTTGATCATTTGATACTCTATTATGAAGCATTATTTTGCCAAAATTACAAGACTTAATTATTATTATTAATGGGTGGTGCATTTCATGTGAAAGTGAGTGTATATCGGTGCGAATGTGTACCAACATGTTTAAGGCGATAGTATTTTATTTAAATTTATTAATAAATTAAAATGTGTTAACAAAAAAATAAACACATGAAACTAACCTTCAACTTCATCCAGTTCTCCACCCACAGCGATGAAAATATTTCATTATAGAAATGTTGCACTTCTTCCTCTTTACTGCAAATATAACGTCCAAATTTCTTAATGGAAGTCATTTTCTTGACGTTTATGGCCACTTTTACATCAGGGTAAGCAGTTTTCTCGGGAAAATAACACAGGAGTGGACAGAGTATTAAGTCTAAATTTGTGTTTCACGACGCTGCTGATGTATTCTTTGGCAGAAACACATCTTTGTTTGTCTTCTTTGTGAATGAATTGCATAAAAATGGATATGTTAAACGCATTTTGTAATTTTTGAGACATGCCAAAATTTTTGGTGTAGGTATCGTTTAAAACTCGTAGATTTCAGAAACCCCACATATCCGGGACATGTGGGGTTCCTGAAATATCCCTAAAATTGAACATTGGGTATTTAATAATTGAGACAGTGGACGTATAAGGTTTTTCTTCTCCGGCACCCTAGAGTAGACAGTGTTGCCTGGTGTAATTTGAATTCCTACGAATTGGGGGGTGCTAAGAACTGAAAAAAGAAATTGCTTGAGTTGAGACAGGGAAGCGCTAAGAACAAAGTTTGAAAACTGTTGCGATAGGTAAATAAGAAATTGGGTCCTATATCCAAATAGGTATAGCCTTGCACTATCATGTAAAAGCCCAATAGGTTGTGCAAGAAAACTGGTACAGAGTCGGTAAAAAAGCCATGTTTTTTTGGTGAATTTATCGGGGAGAATATGAAACGCATAGATATTGGACATCGGAATAGCAAAGATCTTGATATATAATATTTTCAGCATTTTTTTCTGCCCCCCGTCATATCTGCGGTAGTTAAGAATAATGTAAGATTTTCTAAAGTTTGAATTTTGGCGTTTGCGTCAGTTATGAATAGACTGAATAATCTTTTAGTGTTTTCAAAATTGAAATATCTTTCTCACTGTGTTCATAGGTTTGAAGATAACTGTTTGACATGTTACGAACAGTTTTTTTAAGGATGTTATGACGAAAATAAAAAATAGTGATTTTAAAACAACAATTACTTGTTTATTCCAACAATATTTAGAAAGAAACAGTCTTGTTAAATATACAAACAAACTAAATATGATAACATATGAACTCAAAAATTTCAAATATTTTCGGGAACCCAAACATGTGGACCTCAGATTATTTTCTGACCTCCAGGAAGTTCATAATTCTAAAAATTATAGTGCCTTCTTTAAAGGATGTAAGCTAAACCAGAATGACAATCTGTTTAAAAAGATATAGGACTTTAGGCGAAAAAATTTAATTTTGCCTGTCACATGGCCGGATATTTTCCGGAGTCATTCCAGATTGAAAATTAATATCTCCCAGTCAATTTTCTTTCTGAATTCTCAGTGGATATCTTAAGAGATATATTAGCATTCACCAAATATTTGACTGACACAAATTCCTGGAAATGAATTTCATCTTAAAGAAATCGTTTATGGCACAAGTTTGTGCTTGAGTACACAAATGCTACTGGCAATAATATATTTACATACACAAAGAAACAGCAATATAAAACATCGATTTTTTACGATCTTCACGGAAAATAGAACTTTCCTCCCTCATCTGAGGACAATTAAACGACAGTGTCGCTCCCTAGGGATCAAAGTATTCTCTTCTCTGCGCATGAAATATAAACTTAATACCTGTTTATTTTTGATAAGACAGAATATTGGTCGTAGAAGAAATTAGATGCGCATCTCTTAAGGTAAATAGCTTTTACTCCCCCGAATATTGAGGCCCAACGTGAAGCGGATTTATTATCAGTGAGAGAGAAAGTAGCATTTTCCTTCTTGTGCAAATAATAGTTTTTTTAACTGTTCAGCTTTTAATATTTGTAACCCCGAAAATAATGAAATTGCAAACCAGATTTTCCCCATAGGCTTTAACAAGAGAATGAACACATTCAATTGGAACTAATTCCAGAGCAGATATTAGGGAATTAAACTCTAATAATCCGAGATAAAATGGAACAACTGGATGGCATAAAAACTAATTACCGGATCAACAGGACAAAAACGAGAAATAATAGTGATTTTTATCCGGAGAAAGGGAAAAATTTAATGAAATGTTGTGTTAGTTGTAGTTTAAGCTCAATTTCGCTAAGCCTGCATATTTTTATTTGAAACCAACATTATGGTCGTTTGAAAGATTACGTAATCACGAAAAAACCTTGCAGTTTTTCTGCTTTCCTGTCAGTCAACTACAAATTGAGCTAAAGCTTAAAATTTTTGCAGATGGTGTTTCGGTCTAGGCTAGATGAAATAAAGGTAAAAATGTTTACAGTTACCTTGGTTGCAAGAAATTGATAGGTTCACTTACAGTTATATATAATATTACACAGGACGTTCATTTAACAGTCCCCAGGATGTATACAATATACAAATAAGTTTTTTATCATTTCAGAAAAAATCAATTATGGGCTTATACATACATATATGAGGCTAATGAAGGTAAATTTTAAAATTAGTGGCAACCCTACAGGGTGTTCCACAAAAGCGACGAGTCCTAAAGTGTTATATTTTTAAATGAGACTATGTGCATTTTTTCTCGTGGTAAAATCCTCTCTTGATTCTGTGTTAGTTCCTAGATGGGATGCAGTGACTCAAAGCTATGACATTTTATAAGAAATTATAGACATTTGCGGTGCCTCACAAAAAAATTAATATCGCAGATAGCTTAAGCTGGATTTTAATAATTTTAGGATGTATTTTCATATAAGATCCACTTGACAGCCATGAATACTCATTTATCCAAAAATACATATACAGGGTGTTTACAACAACAACTTTAATTTTCACCTTCTCAACTTCAATCGTCTTGATTTTTTCAAATAGGATGGAGTATTTTTATGACGTAGGACGAAATAAAATTCAATTTTTTTCATTTTGGTATAAAATAGTGTCATTTATCTTAAATGTGAATGGAATTACATATTCAGGAAAATTTGCATTATTACATATTTTAGGAGAACCTGCATTCGTAGCCATGCGCCTGACTGTTTAACATGCGATACCATGGTTTCGAAGTTGTTTGTTTTAAGTTTTGTCACCTATTTGATAATAATAATATTTAATAATAATCCCAACAATAATCTTATTTTAAAAAATTAAGAAAATTGAAGTTGAAAAGGTGAAACTGTTAGTTACTATTGTGAACACCCCGTATATATTTTTGGCGAAATGAATATTCATGCCTTCTAAGCGGACCTTACATGAGAATTCATCCTAAAGTTATCAAAATCTAACTGAAGCTATCGGCAATGTTAATTTTTTATTAGGCACTGCAAATATCGAAAATTTCTTTTGAAACGTCACAGCTTCGAGTCACTGTATCCTTGGGTAAAAAAAATCTAGAGACTAACACAGGATTAACAGAGGATTCTATCACGTGGAAAAAATGCAGATTATGACTTCCCTTCGGGGGGGGGGGGGGGGGGGGTTGATAATCCTCTTAAAGGGTGGTTGCCACTAATTTTAAAATTTACCTTCATTAGCCTTATTTACATCCCCATATATGGTTTTTCTTTACAAAATCACAAATAAACTCGTAGAAATTCGAGGGGTTATTAGATAGAGACTCTGTATAGATTATACAGACTACAGACAGACAACTGAGACACCCTGTAGATAGGACTACTTTTACTAAGATGACTTGTTGACGAATTGGTATAAAATTTCAGATTATTCTCACCTTAATATAATCGGACATTGCCCACACCCAGATGTTGTATCGAACAATGTTTACTAGAAGAAAATAACAAGGAAGTTCACACAAAATTAGAGTGCTGTGAGTGAATTGAAGGAAATTAGCTCAATCCTTTTACGTTTCATGATAAAATTTGTAGTTGGTACTACGAACATTATCAGCCTTTAAAATTTAACGTGTGCCATAATCCAGGCTTTGCAGCACGCTATAAAAATAAATGTTACGAGAAAGTTGGCAAGATAGGTAAGTATAAGGAATATATGGAAAAATGGACTGCGGTTTTTGGTATTAATATAATGTATTTCCCTATATGCAGATTGTTTAGTTTTCAATGGCATTAATTTACTTTTAACAGACAATAGTTACAAAGTTAGATGTATTATCCCACTTACAATTTAAAAATAAAGATAATTATAAAGTTTAACGTATATGTAAGTCACGCTCTGTTATGTGTAGATATCAATTCAACATGATATACATACAATGAGGTTTTCTATCTCTTAACATACTGTTCAGGACTGATTTTAAGGTTGTACATAGTGATTAGATAAGCACTTTAGCATAAGTCGAATTAGTACTGCTGGTTGCATCGCAACCTAGTAGCTTTAATTTAGTGTATCATATTTTATCGCGCACCCAGAGGCGACGCCTATGAACGTTAAGAAATTGGCACCATTTCAGAATGCCCAGATGTGGGGAATCCTTTGTCCTAATAATGATGGTTCCTCGAACGGGACAACCTTCTCTCGAGTAGCTTTGTTTTGCCATAGCACCACGTTTCTAACGGCGGCAATTAAGAGAACCCTCTTTGTCTACAAGGGTTCTCCTGGAGTACGCCTATGGGTGCCGATCCCTGAAGGTAGTATTTAAGGTTCCAAAGAGAGTTTTTTTGCTCTCTCTCTACGATTCGACCACACGGCGACTATCCCTTAATCACCAATACTTATTGTTTAAAAGTGTACCCAATTATATCATCCTGAAGTGCAAGGAGAAACGTTTTTTTTTCTACAGTCCTTCGATCCTACAGGCACGGTTTCTCTAAAGCTAAACACATACAATCAGACTAGCTCTGTTTTAATAAATTTCAAAATGGCATCTCAACCCATTGATAGGCACATTACGCAAAAAACGGGTAGCACACTAGCAATAAAAGTATAGATTGAATTTAAGGGTTAAACTTTAAAATGAAAGTGAAATAATACGATTTATAATAAATGCTCAAAATGTCCTCCTTGTCATTCTAAACGTTCGCCGCTATTTGGGAACTGCTCGTATAGAATTTCTTACGAAATTTGGATTTATTTCGTTGCAAGCAGCACGTAGGTGATGTTTTAAATTTTCGCATTTTATATTTAGACGTGAATATAAATATTCGAGTTGAGGTAACTCCAAGAAAACAAGTCGTTTGGGGTGAGGCCTATAGACCTAGGTAGGTATGTACTCAGGTAAAATCTGCCCCTTCATCGACCAAAAAGTGCTCTGATAAGATTGTGCCTAATAACGTTTATAGAAAAATCCAAAATTTGGAAAATTGAGATTTTTCTCAACAGAAAATAACCCTATAGATACATTGCCAGGTGCTGATCGAAATAACAAATCGCAATAGCTTACTCGTATTACAGAGTATGTAGCATTTAACTTGGAATATCGAAATATCTCGAATACTAGGCATGCTATAAAGAAATGTTTACTATACAATTTTAATCACTGTGAGGGGGAATTGTATTGGTGCTAAAGTTGATTCTCCTCCACGCTCCGTGTGGGCGTGGTGAGGGTTAATTTTTTAATTTCAAATAGGAACCCCTATTTTTTCACAGATTCTAATAATACAGCTAAAAGTAATAAAAATTTGCCAGAAACATTTTTTTCGATTAATTCTAGAAAATATTTTCTAGAATTAACGAAATTTAATTCATATCTTAAATGGCAACTTCAACTGTTAAAAAATTTCTAGCTCTTTCAGAGAGATTAAAGTTTGATACTAAAAATTTCTTTATAGAATTCCTAGTATTCGAGATTTTTCGATATACCATGTTAAATGTTACACCCTGTATATACATTATATCATGTATACATCAGTACAAGTGAGTTAAATTTTGATTATGGTTATTAGGAAGCATTTGACTGCTGGTTAGAAATAATTAAGAGTATATATATAAAATAACATAAATATCGAAAGACCTGTTTTCCATGTTCCATGTACCATGAAATTTAGGAAGTTACTCACACTTAAAAACGAATATTTTTCATAAATCTAAGAAGAGAACGAGAAGGAAAATATAAAAGTATATTTTAAAAAAATGATCAAATATCATGAACTCTAATAACAAATTTTTAACATAATAATCATAGCTTGTATAAGAAAATAACAAAAACTGGAAAAACTTTATGATCTGTGAAAATTGAGAACTCTAGTAAGTTTTGAAAATATTTATGAAACTTAGCAAAACTCTACGAACCAGCTTGCTATAAATTCAAACACATTTGAATGGATCTCGCATCTGTAAAATTGACCAAACAAATATTTTTAACTCTGCGAGAAACAGGAAAACCCGTTCATGTCTTCAATAAAGTGGAAACTCGAATCTACTTGGGAAGCTAAAGGAATGAATGTTCGCAGAACTTCGAGAGGAATTTAGACCCTCTACAAGTTTTGGTAATATAATAATAAAAACCTTGAAAATGCAATCGTTTGGAGAATACGTAAACTTAAGAGGATGTTTAAGACCTGGAGGATGATTAAAGAAAGTAAACAGTTTTCATTAGAAGCAAAAAAAGTGTCAAATAGTCAAGAATATTTTGGTGACAATTGAGTCACTTAGAGAAACTTCGCGGAATATTCGAGAGATGGCAAGAATTTTTCAAGGTTCTAGTAATATTCACGAGTTTTTGAAAATTTTACAACCTCTGGGAAATGCTATAAGATCAGAAATATTTTAATGAATTCAATATATTCGGGACAATTTTAAGCCTTTTTTGACCAGAATAGTTAAATTGGTAACCATAATAGGTAAACGGCAACTATCCAGTTAATTGCATGAAAAATAATTTTAATGAGTGTAATAAACAGAGATTTATTGACGACGTTTAGAGTGAAGAATTTATTAACAATGTACATGTATGGTTACAGGAAAATTTATGCAGGGGTTCATGAAATTTTAAAGGTGTTTTTATGTTGCTTTAATAACCGTTTAATCAAACGACGATGTTTGTTAACATGAGGCAGAGGCGTTGAGTTAATGATAAAATAAATGTTGGAAGGAAAAATTTATAAGACCTGTATTTTATGAAAAATAGGTATAGATACCATCTGTTTAAAAGAGTAGTAATTTTTATTGTGGATCTTTTATCTGCTTTTTGAATCAATCCTTTGTATGTGGCCGATTTACACAAACTCTTAAAACTAACATATATTTTATTTAAATTGAGAGACTGTAAAAAAACGTATGTTTTGGTGAGGATTACTGACAGGACTATTCAGCCACAGATAATACGAGAATCAAACATTTTTTATTAACGATAATGGATTAGGCAATTTCCAACTAAGAATATCCAATATTATTTTTAGCAAAAGCACAAGCCTTACTTTAGCTATAAGAAGTAATAAGAGAAATATTTATATAAGCTACCAAATCCAAACTAAACTGCTTGAAATTTGAGCTATATTACTATCTTGTATCTTAGAAGTTCCAAGTCAACTCAAATTATTAATAATTTCAGCAGTTTATTGAACTTTTAGTGGTTTAAATAAATCTTAGAGCTCCCTTAGAATTATAGGTTGGTGAGGACGTTACCATTAAAATCTGCCATTGTTTATTAACTCTTCTACTTTAATAAGCAGATCAACTTCCTCAAAATAAGATTATTAAATTTCTTAATCCAAATAGGCACCTTAGCCAATCATTCACTTATCTGAGCTCTCGATAACTCAAATAATCTCTAGACCATGGCAATAAAACGACTAATATAAATTTATGATACCACTCATATATTTCACAAAAATAAATTAAATATAATACTTACAATTAAGAGTTTTGGCATAGTTAGGAGCCAGGTGAATAGTGAGTCTAAAAGTGAAAGACAAGACCCGTTACTCCAAAATAGTTAGTGCGGCCAGTAAATTTAACTGCCCTTTTTACCACTGCAATAAAACGTGTATGTTTTTAGTGTTATAGAGATAATTAAAACTTTATTTACGTCCTTATTAACTGTTACTTTTGTGGTGTACAAGTAGTTAAAAATTGGTTAAAAGCATGTTGAAATTCTCTGCGACTCACTATACACACCGAAAACATTATTGTTAGTATAATAGATGATATAATTCTGATATGTACAGATTTACAAATTTTGATATTTAATAGATATGAAGAAGTTTTACCTATAAAACAATGTTTTTGACATAATACTTTGTGCGGACGAAAATCCCTTTTTGTCTTTTTTCGGGCTGAGAATGTATAAATTACTGAAATTCATATTTCATATTTCATAAATTGGCCATAGTTTCCGGGTTACAAATATTAACTATTAATTTTGCCACTAATAAATTTGTTGCGTTGTCCGTTTGTTGAATTATATAGGATTTAATATTGTATTAAGTCGGATTTAATAAAACCGTTGTATTATGCAAACAGAGAAAAACGGGATTTTCACCCAGCTTACCTGGATCTATTTACGTAATATGCCATAGTTATGAAATATTACGAAATAGAAGTTAAATTTGCTAATAAATTATCGAAATAATAAAAAAATACTTTAACTACAAATAAAATACCGATTTCCCATGTTACTTTTTGTCCTCAACTAATGCACCAATAAGGCAGTTGAAATACATAAAAATCCATCCAGGTTTTGGCAAAAAGTGTTCCATTCGAACAAACACCTATCGGTTTAAAATTCAGTTTGGGGTAATTTGAAATGCGTTTAGAACGCTTTATCACATAATTCTATTAGCTATTTGGGAAATTTAAACGCTGTTTATTCATTCCACTTCAAACAAAATCCCCTTTCCCTTCCAACGTGATGGTTGTTGTTGCGGGAAATTTAGTTGAATGTGGAGAAATTGTACGTGTGTGGGTTAATACGTGGTTAACCAATTCGGAGTTCAAAGATCGGGTGTGGGTTGAACAAAGTAGGAAAATGTTCCCTTAAATAGTCATCCGTCTACGTCTATATACGTTTATTTACGACTGTAAAATTAATTTAATGAATGATTAATTTGACGAGGGTGTCGAGGGAGTGAAAACTAAACCATACGTTTAGAAAGACATAATCTATGTTACTCATTTCCGTAGTTGCGTCAGTGCGTTATGGCAGAACAATCTAAGCAGGTGGAAAAGTGAATGTCCTACCAAAATTACTAATTGACGATAATCATCCTCAGTTATCGCTTAATTAGCTATTAACCTTTTCACTGCTGAAGACGAGTATATTCGATGGGCACATAATTGCTTAAGACGAGATAGCTCGTGGTTCAAAATTAAATTGGTTCTGGTTATTTCAGTCGAATTTACTTGGAGATACTTGGAACAGACCTGACTCAGACCCGTTAGAACAGAAATTAGGCGCGGGCCACCAAGCATTGCTCTAGAACGACAACGCATAGATGTCATATTATATACGCGTTTAATATTTACAACTTTGGTCTTAAAAGAAAATAGATTTTTGTTGCTTTTTCCTTTTTGGATATATTTTTTTCAAACATGACAAAAAAGTATTTGACGAATGAAGCGCTGGAAGAAATTCTTGCAAAAAGTTGCAGTGCAGCGCAGCTCTGCTCAGACGAGGAATCGTTTGAAGCAGATTGCGGAGGAGTTTGCGATTTAGGCAATATTTTCAATGAACGTATTTTGTATGTATTTTCCAAGATCAAGATGAGACAATAAATAATATACAAGGTTTTATTTTGGATACCGATGAAGAAAACATAGAGATAACGGAGATAGAGTAAAGCAGTGACGATGAAATTGAAATTCGCGAAATACCACTAGTTAATGGTAGGTTTGATTGGAAAACCGATAAATTTTCCCCCGACATCCATAAATTTAATGAGTCCAGTTCAGGTTGTAAAATTGGAGGTACGACAGTGTTCGAATTTGTTGAATACTTTTTTACATCGGACCTAGTGCAAGTAATTGCGAAAAAGACAAATAAACATTGTGATTTTTTATGTTGTAATAATGACGATACAGAATTTTCTCGTATGGAAAGATGGAAAACTGTTAAGTCTCAGGAATTGTGCTGTTTTTACGCCACCGTTCTTCTAATGCCACATATGAAGAAAAACGCAAATAAATATTTATTGGTCTACAGACTTTTATATTTCTACATCAGTATTTTCAAGGCTTATGAAAAGGGACAGATTCTTGCTCAAAATGAAATTCTTACATTTCTCAGATAATAACAATGTACCAATGGAAAATGATTCTCTAGTTAAACTTAGAGCTATTGTTGACCATATGAGACTTAAATTCAAGAAAGGATTTGTGCTAAATAAAAACTTATATATAGATAAGAGTTTGTTACCTTTTCGATGCTAAGTATTTCTTAGACAGTATATCCCATCAAAATGTCACAGATTTTGTACACATTTTTTAAAATTATATAATTGTAATACGGAGTATATATTAGATTTCATAATATACATATACAGGCGTCACATGTGACATAAAGGATTTTACTGATACATACGATATTGGGGATGACTTGATTTGGAAATTATTTAGAAAAGGGTCAAATGGTATACAGGGTGTCCGGAAATTTTTCAGCAGCATAGAGACAAATCATTAAATTTCAAACTATTTTTCATGAAAAAGGTCCTGTTAATTGATATCTCTAAAGTGCATCGTATTCGAGTTAACGCGATTTGAAAATTTCGTGTCTGATTTGATACCTACCCATTATGGTTTAAAATATCGATACATGAAATGTATCGACATTTTAAACGCCGAGCTCAACTATGTATTCAAGAAGATAGAAATATTTTTGAAAATTTATTAAAGAAATAGGAAATATTGGTGATAATAAAATTATGTCCAAAAAAATTACAGCAAAATCTTCCTCAGATTCCCAAAAATGCACGCCTCTGGTTGAAATTTTGCAAAACGGGATATATCAACTTTTTCAACGTGTCAAATTACCTTAATACTTCTTTGATAATTTTAACTGTCGCCGTTTTGCCGTAATTGCAAAAAAACCTTTGCATAGCTCCTCCTTTAATGAGCTGTAGCTCCTCTGGAAGGTATTTTTGGGCATACGTTTATAATTTTTTTCTTATTTTCGACCATATAATCCACCATTTCTTTTTGGTCCGCTAATTTCCGGACAACTTGTATGTTGACAATTGGTACACAAGCCCTAATTTAGCTGATATATTACACAAAATGAAAACAAATTTTTAGTAGGTAGAAAAATTTTAGTTTGTAGGATTGTGAAATCGACCAGTGAAAATATACCAAAAATAAATGAGAAATTGTCGGCTAGCGAATTCGCGTATCGCATTTGCGTTCAACTAGGATACAAAGATAAATCAGAAGTAAATATGTTATCTTCCAGTTATGTACCATATAGAAAGTCCATTGGGACAGATAGAAAAACTGGGCCTACAGATATCTAAACCAACGTGTATTGTAGATTATAACTCTTATATGGGAACTATTGACCAGTCAGATATGTTTCTTTCTTCAATAGAATGTGTTCGTAAAAGCAAAAAAATGGTACAAAAAGTATTTTTCCATCTTTTGGACATGACGGTTCAGAATAGTTATTAAATATTCAAGACTATTACTGCCAACTATGTACGTCTCGAAAAGTTCTACTTACAACTAGCGAAGTAAATCATTTTCAAATATCATACCCCATTTTCACGAATTGGCGGCAGCAGAACATTGTCAAAAGAACAAAAGCTATTGCGTCTAACTGAAAGGCATTTTTCATCAAACAACATTCGAGATATGAACAAAAACCTAAAACTAACAAGAAGATGCATTGTTTGCATAAAACCTGAAAAAAGATCGAAAACGTACTACAAGTGTTTTCAATGTAGCGTGACGCTCTATGTAGTACTGTGCTTCAAACAATACCACTATCAAAAGAATATATTATAGAGTTAATGTAAATATACATTGTTTTTAATTGGGTTGGTTTTAATTTCTTTCCAGAAATCATTTTTTTTATTTGTATACCGTACATAAGTATAGATATCCAAAGAATGTTTTAGATTTACTTAGTTATGATTTTTTGAGAAATAAAGATTTATTTTGACAAATCGTTTATTGTATAAAGTGTGAATAAAATTTTTATTTTTTGATATTTATATGTGATAAAAGAAGATAACGTGTAAAATAAATATATATCTATTTCGCTTATTCTGGTTAAGACGAGTATATTCACGAGCGCCAAATAATCTCGCACTGCACGAAACACAATTATTCAGTCTGACGCAGCGAAAGAGTTAAAAGTGTAAAATCTCATGCACGAAAATATATGGGATGATTTTAGACACTCGTACCTGTGATCATAGTTGAGTTTTATCGGATAAATAATAATGCATTTGCAAGTTCTTTTTCTTTTCTGTGCGATAGAAAAATCATCCTCTACTTATTTTAACTTATTAGTGCTATGACCAGAATAAGTAGGGCAAATTTTTAAGGGTTTAGGACTGTCTGCCAAAAACGAATGAAAATTATATTCTTAGAACAGTGGTATACAAAATTACTTACCCTCTTCGGAATCATAGTGGTTTTGTAAGCAAATTGTGTAACTTTATTTTAAACTTCAGCTGCGGTTAAATTGCAGACTCTAGCAGATAAAATATATACGGGGTGTTTCAGAATTATAGTAACAAATCGATAGAGGTAACAGATTATCGAAAAATAAATATAGTTTACTTAATAAAAGATTGTCTTAAGACCCATTATTTCTGAGATACAGGGTATTAAAATCCTACTTTTTTGTTGTTTTTTAGTTTATTTTAAAACTACTGAGACTATTGAAATGAAAATTGGTGTATCTTTGTTTTGTAATTCGATAAATTTGATGGGCATAATTAAAATTTTGTACATTATAGAGGGCGTTAGTTATACGTGTATCATTACATATTTTCATCCAAAACTTTTTAACATTTAGATTTATCGGTAAAAGAGTTCAATAATATTAAAGAACAATCAATTCTGCATAAAAAAGTTACTCTTAGTAAAATACCCTAAAGTGAACGGTTGTCCAGAAAAATGGCAATTATTGTCATATCGACTTTAAACGCTCTTTTAAAGAAAGTCTGACGTTTTTCTATCATTGCTTTTAATACTATTTAATTACAATGAAATAAACACTAATATTACAATAAATGTTCAAAGTGATGACCGCGTTGGTCAATATATAAATTGTGCCGTCGTAACAAGTTTTGTTGTATCCTTTGGAAAATTCCTGGGGTATTCCGAATTACATCAAAAGCATTGAAAATTATTTCAGTTAATTTTTCAACATTTATTACTGGTGTCGTGTATACTAAACTCTTCACATGACCCCAAAGAAAATAATCCAGGGGGATTAAATCAGGGAAACGAGGAGGCCATGCCACTGGACCAAACCAACCTATCCAGCGTCTACCATAAACCTCATTAAGATGATCTCTTACTGCTCTGGAAGAATGAACTGGAGGACCATCATGCTGATACCACATTGTGCTACATATTAGTGGCATATCCTCCAAAAGCTCTGGTAAATTATCACATAAAATTTGCAAATATCTGTTTGAATTTAAATGATGTGGTAGTACAATAGGACCTAGTAAATGGTCATCTACTATTCCAGCCCAAATATTGACTGAAAAGCGGTGCTGGTGGTTTTCAGTGTGCGTCAGATGATAATTTTCTTCGTCTCAAACGTGGCTATTGTGGATATTGAAATATCCATTCCTAGTAAATTCCGCTTCATCGCTAAGTACAGTAGTATCAAATTGGCAAAATTTTGATTTCTTGCAATGCACCGAATGTACCAATGTCAAAAATTAATTCGCTTCGGGTAATCATCAGGCACCAGTGCATGCACCTTTTATGGATGATATGGATGTAAGAATTGTTCGTTCAAAGTTTTCCAAACTGTCGAAAATTGCCCGAGTTCTCGTGGATGGTTGATTTTCAATTCTTTGGAGGATGTCCCCTTCTACTTGTCCAGAACGAACTTTCTTGGTGCACCAGCATCATGCCTATTAAGCAACAATGTACCACTTTCACGCAAGCGTCTAAGAATTGCTGGAAATTTTGCCCTACTTGGATGTCGTCGAGTAGGTAATCTTTCTTGATAAATTCTTTCGACTTCTCTTGCGTTACCTTGAGTTTCACCATAAATAAGCACCATATCAGTCAATTCCGGAAAAGTGTACTCCATTTTAAAGTAGCTTTTAACGCACAATGGTTTGTTACGCGTCAAAAGGTATAACTTCAACTGTTATGAAACAAAATTTAATAACACTAGCTTTTACAATTTTAAATTTTAATTGAATTTGGCTTTTTCAAAACTGAAATTCGACTCTATTATTACACAATAAAGTTTACGTGCATTGCAAACCATTAGTACTACTGTCAGTGAATTGACAGTTTATAATCATGTCATGAATTTATTTTCTTTAGGGTCGTGTGAAGGGTTTAGTATACATGATACCAGTAATAAATGTTAAAAAATTAACTGAAAGAAATTTCAATGCTTTTGATGTGATTCGGAATACCCCAGGAATTTTCCAAAGGATACAACAAAACTTGTTACGAGAGTGCAATTTATGTATTGACCAACGCGGTCATCACTTTGAACATTTATTAGTAATATTAGTGTTTATTTCATTGTAATTAAATAATATTAAAAGCAATGATAGAAAAACGTCAGACTTTCTTTAAAAGAGCGTTTAAAGTCGATATGACAATAATTGCCATTTTTCTAGACAACCGTTCACTTTAGGGTATTTTACTAAGAGTAACTTTTTTTATGTAGAATTGATTGTCCTTTAATATTCTTGAACTCTTTTACCGATAAATCTAAATTTAAAAAAGTTTTGGATGAAAATATGTAATGATAAACGTATATCTAGCGCCCTCTATAATGTACAAAATTTTCATTATGCCCATCAAATTTATCGAATTACGAAACAAAGATGTATCAATTTTCATTTCAATAGTCTCAGTAGTTTTAACATAAACCAAAAAAAAAAAGTAGCATTTTAATACTCTGTATCTCAGAAATAACGGGTCTTAAGACAATATTTTATTAAGTAAACTATATTTATTTTTCGATAATCTGTTACCTCTATCGATTTGTCACCATAATTCTGAAACACCCTGTGTAACTTCAGTTCACGTTTAAACCTAGGGTATATAACTAGACCTTAATGTGATGCTTATGTGAAGATGTATCTAAGGAGTTCCTTCAGCATCTAGAATTCATTTTTGAATGGAACATTAATAATTAGCTATAAGGAAGGAAGACCTTTGCATGCCTAGAAATGTAAATTATCATTTTATTATTTATTATTATTTAATTAGTTATGATATTATTCAATTAATTATGATAGCTGGAGTAATCAACATTCTCTTCATATCTTTCTGCCCCTTCTACGCCATCAATGCATTACATGCATGCATCCCGAATGAAATTACTTCTAGGAAAATGTTTGATGATGTGATTAGATACTTACGAATATTACGTTAGAAAATGACGAAAGTCAGGGAACTTCTACAGCAGTTTAGAAAATCGATCGTGTTGGATCCTGTGTGGTAAATGCCTATCGACTTTCAGAGTCTGGAAGTTCTCAGAGGGCGAAATAAGGTGTAAGAAAACAAAAATAATTTTATGATAAGTAAAAAGATCATTACATCAAAAGGTGAAACAGACTGGAAAACAATCCGAGTAAGGAACTGTAAGTCTCAATCTCTTCAAAGGAAATTGGGGTTAGGCAGCACTTCTTCATTGAGTGATAGATAATGATGGAAATCAGGAAATCTAAAGAGCAGTTTGGAAAAACCATTTGTTGTTGAAACTGTAAAATTCTATTGTGATGAATGCCGATCGATTTTATAAGTACCTGGAACTCTTCGTATGAGGAAATAAAATGCAGAGAGGATAATAAATTTGATGGCAGGTCCGGAGAATAATCCGAAGTAACCAGAAGTGGGAATTGTCAAGGAAGTGAACAGTAAAAGTGGAGACGCTAAGTCTGAAACCTTTCAAGAAAATTGGTTCTTTGAAAAAGAGTTTGTTATTGAAACTGTAAAATCCCATGGGGTAAGTGTCAACCGAAAATGAAAAAATGGAATTCTTGTAGTCGCAAGTGAAGCCTAGGTAACTATGAATGGGTTTGACAGAAGGATAGGAGAATAATGCAACCAAAACTGAAGAAGATTGCGAACCAAGCAAGGGTGACAACTTTGAGTTTCAATCCCTTCAAGGGAAATTTTGGAGTATCCGATTATCATTACACTTTATTATTATTTACTAATAGTACTCATAATAATTAAACATTAATATAATTATTAGTTACTGAAAGAGAGTTAATTTGCAATGAAGGAAATATAGTTATTTTCAAATTGGTTATTGGAATTGAGAAATAACCGTTGCGGTAAATCAAGATCTATCGGGAATAGATTTGAAAATGTTCAAACGAGGAAATAAATAGCAGGAACGTGTGATAAAATAAACTTGAGGTTTGGAACTTTGCAAAACAAATCATGAATACTGAAAATACAAGCGGAATGCGAAATAGTTGTCAAGTAAGATAAAAGCAAAAACCAAGAGAGCTGAGACTCATAGGTAAATTCAGAAACGTTGGAATGTGAGACTGTCCCTTTTGTTTTACATGGGAGGAAAACACCAGATCAAAAGTCACGCTTTCTAAATCCGCCTTCAATCTTCAAGGAAATTGAAAATAGAACCGAATGGTCATAAAAATTCCCCACTTTATAGTCGGCTTTATAAAAGTTGGATTTTCTATTTATATACTATTTGTAAACGCTATTGGATGTAAAGCTGCCGTTTTGCCGCCGTTGGGCTGCCGTCGAAAATAAACCAATTATATCTTTTTGACGCTGGCGCTCGTAGCAAAATCGTAGCATAGTGAAGTCATCCAACGAAGTCAGTCGTTAATGACATGTGACTATATTTTGATTTTGAAAGAAATATCAAATATGAAATGAAAAATTATATTTTAGCGTTTACGTAAGCTAGACCACTTTCAACTTCCAGAATTCAAATTGAACCATTAACCCGTGCTACGAATGCAGCGTTTACGTTCAAAATTGTATTCGTAGCATGTCGAGTTTCTAAATTCGGCTTAACTCACCATTAGATTCGGGTTTGGCATCAACTTTATACTTTGAAAGTTAGATATCGATAAATTTAATTATCCCACTTTTATATACCGTCGAACCGGAAGTTGTTGCAACTGGGCTGCTGTCGAAGATAACAGTATACTGTGGATATAGTACGAATAGGAACCCAACATCTAGTTTATAAATCCGGGTCTGTTATTGATCAGAAGATTGATTCGTCAGAGCCAATTCGAGACTTGCATAAACTAAGTCCGTATAACTTATACTGGTAAAAAAACTTTGGGGAGAAATAAAGAAAAATGCCAATTTCCTTAGTGGAGTTTTTCTTATAAAATACATCATACAAAGACATTCGGACGTATAAAATCAGTATGAAGAAAATATCCAGAAAGGTCAGAAAGCCGCACGGACGTAGGACTGTGCCGGATAGCTTGTATTGAAGATTGACTTGAAGAGACGCAGAGCGGATGTCCCATTTAATCCCCTCTATAAATCCAGGATCAGATTCTTTTCAACGTTGTTTCACAATTTACAATTTCCTGCTTAAGAAAAAACGTTTTTTTCATTTTCAGGAAAGACCCTAGATTCGATAGTTTCAATACACATTCTCTTTAAAAACTCGAATTAATCAGATATAAAGGATGATCATTAAACAACCCTTAAGTACGCGTTGAAACATCGGAGAAATTACTTTGATAAATTGTTGCTTGTTGTCAATGTGAGCTGTTCAAAGGTAAATTACTACTTAGGTAATTTGAGTATTCAAGTATTGGTGTTTATTAAGCTATTTGCTTAATAGATTCATAAACGCCGTACGTTTTCGGGTGACCGTCTATCTTGAGAGTCTGTTTTAATTATCAGCCGTTAGGTAATAGCGTCAGATTTGCGTATTCGTTTAAAATAGTGATCTTAGAACACTTACTCTAATTATGAAGATTTAGGACAAATGTCTACTGCCATAAACAATTCACTATTGTGAGGGAATATTCTCCTATTTATAGTACACTGAATAGATCAGGATTATGTGTGGATTAGGCTTGGAACTGACTGATGTTTAACTGAATCGAGGCATAGCGGTACACTCACAATTGTATGGCATTAATAATTCCATAATAATATCAAAATAGATTTCTCTAAATTGAGACCCCCTGATAGTAAAGGAAAATGATATATCTTTATTATCCTCTGAATCTAGAAACAAAGAAATAAGGGAAAACACGCAGCAGCCCTGGGAAAACAATTATTTACCCAAACTGACGTGGAATCACACACACATCCCATGGGAAATCAGTATTCTAACAAAGCCTGGAACTGCATGTGATCCTTATTTACTATTTACATCACGATGACGTCGTCGTCAGGGCCGAAGTCATTATCGCTATTAACAAGCTGCAATGCAGCAGGAATGATGAACTTGAGCTCCTCGTCGAGGTGGCGTGTTGCATCGCTGCAGGCTTTTCTTCTGGAAATAAGAGAGGTTTTCGTCAGATTAACCTGCAATTACTGCTACAGACCTTCTAATTAATTCATGGAAACGCGAGGACTCGAAATGAATAATTTTGTAGGGTATGATTTCTCATTTTCTAGGTGTACGAGTATACAGTGCGAACAAAAATCCGAAACGCTAGCAATATCTCGGGAACAGTTTATCCGAATTTGATCGGATCTTGCATATTCTGTAAGCAGCGAACAATGAGGTTCGAATTGTTGCCATGCTTATTGTTATACCGGTAGGTGATGTCGAATTGCTGATTTTTAATGAAACATCCTGTGTATTACTGCATTTTTAAACCGCCTTGCGAAATAATTTCATACCGCAGATAAACTCATGAGAGCCGATCCATGTGACTATGTGGCAATCCGGCGAAGCACATCTCTTATGTCTAAGTTTAAGTTTGGGGGAAGACGTGACAATGGCACTAGCATTTGATATTTCTGCACGACGCAACAGTTGCTTTTTCCTTAATCTGTTTCCTAAACTACTTTTTTCCTCCAAATTGTTTGTTCACTACCTATATTCGATACCAATAAACCTTAGCAATAAACAGGAAGAGAAGTTGTTGGCTCTTTCTTGTACGAAACAGTGTCCCTAAGACTGCAAATTCAAGGTGATTGAAACGTGAATATCTGGTCCATAGTTGGTCTAAACGGCTATTTTCTAAAGCCCAAATCGCGGTAGATAGCTTCGGAACGCAACCGTAATCATATAAAATTGTCAAAATTCGGATAATCGGTTTACGACATATTTCCAGCATTCCAGACTCTTGTTGCACACTATATAAACGACTTATCGCAATTTCTATTTGAGTTAGAGGTGTCGAAATTGGATAAAGTAAAGCATATTTTCCTGGAAAATGCCTGTGAATATCTTCTATACGTCTGAGGTGGATTATTAATTTAATCTTTTATTTAGTTTGGGAATAACGCCCCACATACAAGTAGGGGCTGTTGGAGCCATATAATTTCACACTATTCTCAGTTAAAACTAATTCAATATAATATTCACCCTTTACTAAGGGCTGGCAAAAATAGCGTTGTAAACGATTTGGTAACAACTGGATTACCGTCATCAGAACTTATCATGACATTATTAGACACACACGAAAAGTAGCTGAATTAAAGTGTATAAAACGTGAATACGTAAGATATGTGGAACATTCTAAATATTTCTAGCCTCAGTCGTTGATGAATAATAGTTTTTGACCTGAGTCATGTCAATATTTTCAAAGGTTGATTTATGGTCAGCAAATAGAGTTTCATGATTACACGAGTACATAATTTAACCGGTCTTATTTAATATTTTATTTTCTGTGTTGGTGATTACTCTAAGTGGTATTTGTTAATGTTATTGTGTCTCTCTTTATGTGTTCGAAGTTAACTTCTTGCTCAAGCATAGGTAACGATATGTTATCTATGCTCACTACGCAAGAGACCACAAATCGATTTTTATTAAGTAAAATACAGAGTGTCCCCAGATTGATGTTACAAAAGGTGTAATGAACTAAAAATTTTACATTTTTATTTTCAGATTTAAGGATTAAGCTCTACTTGGTATGAAACAAATTTGAAGTATATTTTAAATTTTTGCAAATCAAGTAGGCCTTGCCAGTGACGCAAAAACCAATTTGGTCTAAATAGGCTATGAAAACAAAATCATTGAGTAATTTGACGTACTGTCAAAAAGGACAATTTGTAATAATTTTAGTTTAAATTTTAAGTACTTAAGTAACTTTAAATTATGTTAATGTTGCAGCAGAGTATTTACATTTTTCAGTATTATAGGCGAGGAGAAATATCATTTAGATCAATGGTAGAGCAGTTTAACGTCAGATTTCCGAACACCAATCTTATACGTAGGACTGAAATACGCATAATTAAGAAATTTCTTGCAACTGGTAGCGTTCTTAAAGTTAAAAAAAAGAAGAAGTATACTGAGAACGATGTTGTAACTATTATTGGCATTAATTCGGTGAAAAAACATTCAAAACTATCATTAAGGAAACATTCACATCAGTTAAATATTAGCAAGTCGTTATTACAAAAAATTTATAAATCCAACAATATTATACTATTACTATCAGATAGAAATGTTTTGAAGACCTAAGTTTTTATAAAAACATTATATTTTCTGACGAAGCAACTTTTAATACAAACGGTGTTGTTTGTTCTCAGCATTATCGTTAATGGTCTAGAGAAAATTCAGATTTTGGGATCAATTGTATAAGGCAGTATTACCAAAAAGAGAATATGTGGTGCGCTATTTCATGTCGTTTTGACATTAATGGACCTTTTTTATAGAGGAATGGTTAAATCAGGTTGTGCTTTTCTTACAGCTGTTTGAAAAATTCAGGGAGGAATACTTAGACGACTTACCACTAACAGGAAGACAAGCAATTTATTTTCAACAAGACGGATGTCCTGCACATTCGACAGCACGCATAACTGAATGGATAAATTTAGTGTCTCAAGGAAATTGGATAGGTAGAAATGGTCCGATCGTGTGGCCTTCAAGGCCACTCGACCTTACAACATTAGATTTTTTTATGGGGTCGCCTCAAAGATATGGTTTACTCTTAAATAATATCCAACAATAGGGAAATATTAAAAGATAGGATAACAAATACTGTAAACTAAATTCGTTTAGAAGAAATACGCAAGAGTTTCAAAGAATTCAGATATCGAATAGAAAGTTGTTCAGAAAAAAGTGGAAATTATATTGAATAAAGTAAAATAATGTTTTGTAAATACGTTTTTTTACATGAATACAATTTATATTATTTAATTTAAAAAATGTTATATTAATCAAAGTATGTATATGGACACAGGATACTAGCATATCATTTCGTATATAGTAATTTTTCCGGACCATGTAGGCATTTTAGAATTTCATGATTGAAGTTGTAATTCAAATAACTGTGCATGTAAATTGCTTTCCGGTCAACAAATGATTTAAACTTTTATCAATTTTTAAACAATTTTTCTAGGATTTTATTATTTCATTAATTTAAGTTTCATTAATTGTGAAATGCAAAGAAGTTTGCGGATTGGCATAGAACGAGACATCATTGGATTTAGCTTGACTTATAAAATCATTTTTGTAATTGAAATGAAAACCTGAAAGTTTTTATTTCCATAGGCCAGGAACTCCGTAATGAGGAGTTACGGGCCCACAATATTTATGACTTATAAGTTTAAATCTGCCATTTAAGCATTCGAGTTACTCGCAATATTATATGGAAGATTGTTTTCAAAGAAGGAACTATGTGATCGAAATACTTTCCGTTTAGATAATATGCTTGTCTGTCATTTAGGATACCCTGTAACTCTGATTTATTGAATCGTGATTTCTGAAACCTTTTATACCAATTCCACAAATATATGTAGGATCGCGTCCCTTGTAGATAGGTGTTACTGTTAAGTTGGATACATATTAGATAGTAGGAAGTAACTGTAAGATTGTCATACCCCTGGGGTACGACTCTGGTGGGCATTAGTTGGGGCATGGGAACTTCCCATGCCATACCTTGTCGGTGTTGGAAATCCCCGCAATAAACCGGGTCGGCATTGGAACTGCCTGTAATATACTTAGTCGGCATTTGAATTGCCCTTGATAAATTTCGTTGGCCCTATAGTGGCAGTTCCAATTCCCAGCTTAAGACGTAACGGTTTGATGCGGCGGGTGGTGCAGACGGCACCCTAGCCAGGGTACGCCCATGGTTTATCACCATGGATTTTAGTATTTAAGATTTTGCAGGGCATATACAAGCTCTCTTTTCTTCTGAGCTCGGTTGTCGTTGGTAACTCAGAAGTCGCGTCCGCGCTCGCTAAACTCACAAGTTACTTTATACTCTCTTTTGTTCACTTTACATTAATAAACGCATACTTATAGTCCTTTCCTATCTGTGATTTTATTATAAGATATAAACGCCATCCTATATCTACAGTAGTATCAAAACCCGATACTACATATATATTACAAATATTAGTTTTATATATGAAACGCTACTTTCATCGATTAAAGTAATCGAAACCATTATTTCAACTATTTAGAGGTATTATTTACTGGTTTATTTCGCTTTGAATTGAAGTTTTCTTGATATTATATTATCTTAGAAGCGTTCACTCAGAATCATCATAAAATATAAATTTGGAGTATGTAAATAGTTTGTGGATTCTGAAATTGAAAACGATAATATTAGATAAATGATAACCTTTCTAAAGTCGAAACGATAAATCCTAATTAGGTAGGCAAATATTGGTTTGAAACATCGAATGAAACAACTATAAGGAAAGTAACAAGTCTGAGGTTATATGAAATAAATCAAAACTGATTAAAGCAACACATTCTCTAACCAAACTCAGATCATGACATCTGTTTAACGAGATTGGTAAACGACAAAATTCAGTATACAACTCATATATTATTTTGCCCTGCATTGGGCGTTCTGTCAAGATAAGCGGTAAGTAAACGAGGACTGCAGCCCTAATCTCACAGCAAGGATTAACTTGACCCTTGACGTAAAATACAAGTAACTTGCTTAAGCCTTTTGTTAATCAATTAGGCTAACAAAGCTTAAGATCCCACCCCCCACCCGTATATAGAGATTGTACCAACGGGCAGATTTATTAGCAAACTGTTGCTGTTTTCGGCAAATTGGGTATGGAAGATTTACTTAGGCTTCCATAAGATAAGGTTTCGGGGGTTGGTCGGGTCTGCTTTAATATGTGCATGTCCTAATTAAATGTTTGATTTAACCACAACGCAGAACTTGACTGAATTAAGCCAAGTTAGTGATTGTAATTCGCGCTACAGCTTAATACCATTCAATATCAAAATAGCTGTAATTACAAAAAAATTCTGCTTTGCCGCTCTGCTCCTTGGAAATGGCGTCATTATCCGAATGCACAGCCTAATGGCGCTCACATCGTTTGCGATGCGAGAAATCATTTATTAAATGGTTCTAACATTAGACCAAAAATGTACCAGCTAATCCGAATAGAAAGCTCCCACCGAAAGCTGCCGAAAACTATTAGGGTTAACAGCTTTAGCAGCTTCATTTATTGCTGGATATTTCCGGTTTGTAGTATAGGGAAAGTGTCACTTTTAGCAACGGAATATATTACCCGTATTAGCTCAGACGAGGTGAAGTTTATTGAGTTTTTGAGCTTAACAGCGAATCTAAATTATCAGGTCTTCATCAGTTTTTAACTTAAAAGATTGCTTCATATTGTACTGTTCAAGTTCCAATGTTTTACATCTCAGTCACATTACATCTCACGACAAGGGAAGAATAAACTGTGCTTATCCATAATTCATCGCCGATATATTTTTTATACCACAGAGCATCAGGTTTTCCCAGTTTTTTCACCCCATCTCTTTGCTATGATAATAAACAGCCAATATTATTCCTGCAAATAAAGATTCACCGAAACAAATCCGAAAGGGCCAATCTCAACGGCGCGGCGGCATTCTTTAATATTTATAACATGTAAATAAAATCCGTTGCGATAATATTTTGCCAGAAAACGTTACATAAATGAAATTGAAATTAGAAATTATAATGAAACCGAGCACTGCAAAGGGTAGGATTATTATTAAATACATAACTGTACGTGTGAGGGGAATCAAAATTGAAATTGAGCGTATGTGTCAGGACAATGAAAAGACTGCCGGGCATTTGTTTGTGTAATTAAAATAATGTAAATTTCATTTAAATGGGGTTTTAGAGGGTGAGAATACTTATTTAATTTGGTATAGCGTAGCAGAAATGAACTTACTATACCCCTTCATATGAACAATTTTTCATTTATGACTTAAATGGACTGTAATTAATTACGTAAAATAAAGTTTCTCGTTTCTAAGTTTAATTCGAGCACTATTTCTTAAACGCAATATTGAAATTAACCCCGCTAGAAATTTTCGTCAATTCCCTCATTTCTGTTTAAAAAACTAAACTAATATTGTCGCCTTTGTCATATAAAGTTTTTCCATTTAAAAACTCGGAACCACATTTTTTAAGTTTTTAATCAAGTACACAAAACGAGTATACCTCCATATGCTGTAAATTATAATATTGTTTATTGATGCTTCTATGCTATTTAAACACAACTATAAATATTCCATAAACCATTAGCTCATGTGGAAATAATTGACCATTAGCTGTATGTAAAAACCTATTCATAATTTATAATGGTGTAGGAACAATATTGTTTTTGTTGTGTGTTATTAGGGTGAAATCATAATTTTAGGTCTTTTGATATGTCAAAATGAGGCAGCGAAGTTGTTATTGGAACGAGGTCAATTCATATCATTTTTTTAGAGATTAGAGATTTATTTGCAAATAATTTTATAAATTTAAACCATTTTTTCATAGTACCTACATTTTTGACTCAACAATTCTTATACATTAAGTAAGTTTCCACGTACTTAGCCAACCGTTTTCTCAGGGACCGCAAGTCTTCCTTTTGAACGAACTTTCCCGAATTGCAACTGCACCTTTAAGTTTATTTCTTCCATTAACTTTTGCAAAGCACTGTACTTACGATAATTTATAGATTTTAGCTATTTCTAGATACTCACCTTGTAATATTATAGTACAAAAATCTCCTCTTTTAACATTATTAAGGGACATTTCCACAGTGTCCGCTTTCAAGAACACTAACACCGACCCCATAAATATTCACCCAACTTAATCGTATTGACAGAACAATATTAAACGCATATCATTTTTCTTGTAGAATTCCCTATTATCCATTTGCACGTATTTTCAATCCGTTATGGATACCTTGTGGCCAGTTCCTCCAGAGAAAGCGAAAAATAGCCTGCACGAAGGACTGCAACAAACATTGGAATATCCGGTGGTTACAGGCAAATATTTATTAATGTAACTGTGGCTTAGAATGAAGTCTAAACAACGAGTAAGCCATGCGAAATCTTATACTAAGATTTTCGCATCATCTACCAATAATTAATGCATAATCACTATTGGACATTACCCAGTCATCAACCAGGGATATCCTACTAGGGGTTTTTGGAATCTCGTTGACTATCCATGGCAAAGAAAAGGAAATGCTTGAACATTTCCTGCAATACTACATTATAATCCGCTTTTGTCTTGATCACAGACACTGACTAAAGCAGGGAAAAAGCAGAGAGGGACCCGACAGTCAAAGACAAAATAGCTGCAAATACGTTACTTACGGAAATTACTTTCCGCTGTCTGAGTTGCCAAATTGGCCTAAAAGAGGGAGGACATTATTCCATTTTTTAAAAGCACACATAGAAAATACGATATACAGGATGTTAAAAAAAAGTGTAAAATATATAAAGGGGTAACAGTATCGATTAAAATAAACAAAAAAATCTTAGTGAATATGAGTCTGCAAGTAACTAACTGTTTCGGAGATATCGAAGGTTATTCTTTTTTGAAACATTTATTTGTAATTATTTATTATTTATTTATTATATACAAACAAAAGTTTTTTTTACCTCCTCCTTTATTTTACAAAAATTGATTCCTTATCACATTCAAGGTTGTTCGGAAAGTAATTTCGTTTTTTTTTGTATGAAAATGAAAGATAATTTTCTTATAATGAATACATATTTTATTCAATTATATTTTATCAGTTTTGATCTAATATATTTTGCCATCTTTCTGGCAGTAACATGATTCCATGCTCATAAAATGTTTGTTTTTTTGCTTGCAAAAAATTGATACAAGAGATTTTTGACCTCCTCATTTAGAGTAAAAATTTTAATGTCTAAAAAATTTTGCAGAGACCGAAACAAATAATAATTCGAAGATGCCAGATCTGGGGAATATGGTGGGTGTGATAGTATATTCCATCCAAATTGTAAAATCGGTGGACTACTAAATTTTTTCTGGTGATAAATTTTGGCCTTTTCTGTTTAAGTGGATCATCCAGCTACCAACAGTACACTTCAGAATTGATCGTTGTGTTGTCCGGTAGAAGCTTAAAAAAGCGATTCCTTTGAAATTCCACTAAACAGATAGCATCACCTTTTTTCGATAAATATCGGCTTTCGAAGTGATTTCAGCCGGTTCATCTTTTTTACTCCATGATCTTTAGCATTTAACATTGTTGTAGACAACCCGTTTCTTATCCCCAGTGATGATGCACTTCAAAAATAAATTATTTTTTTGATATTTAAGAAGCAAATCACAGACGTCGATGCGACGACACAAATTACTTTCCGTAAGAACATGAGGAACCCATATGTTGAGTTTTGAGAGTAAACCTAGGCGTTTCAAATGAGCATGAACAGTCGAATTCGATAAATTTAATCTCTTAGCGATCTCACGAATTGTTATTCGTCAGTTTGCAACAATTAGTGCCTTTATTATGTTTTCATCAACTTCAACTGGCCTTCCAGAGCATGATGCATCTTCAACATCAATATTGCCGAATCGAAATTTTGCAAGCACTGCTATTAGCGTTTTGTCGATATATATTCTCCATACATATTGGATACATTTTTTTTGCTTGAACAGCATTTTTACCTTTTCGACAGGAAAAAAATAAAATATGCTGAAAATGCTGCTTTTCACTTTTTATATAATATAATATTTAAAAGGATATCTACCAAAATCTACTGCGCAGAATCAATCGAAGTTTTTGACAAGCAAGTCTTGCTGTATCAGCTGTCAAAATTTATAATAATTATGTGGCTTAAGTGTGAAATTAGCTATGAAAAATTACAACTAAATCCTGTGTTGGGAAAAAACGAAATTACTTTCCGAACAACCTAATAGTATAAACATTAAATATTTAACTGTTGTCAGTGCACAAGTTTTTGTTTGCTACGGTTGTTTACTCTAACGCAGAATTAACCGTTATGCATTTCACGTATGATCGTGCTAATGACATTGCTACCGAAGTGCAACGTCTTTATGCTAAACCTTATCCAAATTGCCAGATTCCTTCACATCGTACGTTTAGAAAAATTCAACAAAGATAGCGTGATACCGGTTCATTGAGCAAACAATATTATTTATCCGGAAAATCAAGGTCGGTATGTACTCCTAGAGCAGAAGAAGTAACCCTAGCACGGATATAACATAATTCAGGACGAGAGTGTGGAGAATATTAGTCGCAGTAGGAATTAGTACTTTTCTTGTTTGGAGAATCCTCCATGAGCAGCTGCTTTATCCATACCATGTATAATAAATATATGCCTTAAATGCATTCGTTATCAAGCACATTTGGTTTTTTGTCGCTGGTTTCTACACAACGATGCTGAAGACCCCTGTTTTCTTGCGAATATTCTTTTAACAGATGAAGCCGAGTTCACACGAAATGGAGTTGTTAATTTTCCCAATACGCATGTTTGAGTCGACGAAAATCCCCATGCTCTAATGGAATCTGGACACCAGACACGTTTTTCATTAAACATTTAGATGGGCATTGTAGGTGACAGATTACTAGGTCCTTTTTTTTTACCAAACCGATTAAGAGGTGCTGCTACCTCAACTTTCTGCAGAACACAATAGGTGATATTTTTAACGACAATCCTTCAGATCAAAGGCAACAAATGTGGTTTCAGCATGATGGTGGTCCAGCTTATTTTTTGACTGCCGTTGAAGAGCATTTACAATAAACTTTTTCAAGTAGATCAATAGGAAGAGGCGCACCTGTATTATGCCTGCAGGATAGCCTGATTTAAACCCTCTAGTTTTCTTTTTTTTGGGGATATTTGAAAACGTTAGTCTGTGGTACTCTTGTGAGGAGTCTCGAGGAGCTACAGCTACGAATTAATAAAAAATGCCAACAAATCCGAGCCAATGAGGAGATTTTAGAAAGAGTTCGAATATCGTTCAGACAAAGATGTTGTCTGCTTGGAAATGGAAGGAGGGCACTTTGAAAATCTTATATAACATTATTTTTTGTTTTTGCCAGAAGCTTCTTTTGTTTGTACATAATAAATAAGTAATAAATAATTCCAAATAAATGTTTCAAAAAAGAATGAGCCCATATTTCCGAAACCGTTATTTTGCCGATCCATATTTGCTAAAACTTTTTTGTTTATTTTGCTCTATACTATTAGCTCTTTAAATATTTTACACTATTTTTTTAATACCTTCCATAAAAAACAAGAAGTATAGATAAGGAGTAAAGTGTGAGGAATGTAGTTATCAAATGGAGGGAAAGTTCATCTGAAGTATACTAAAACAGTGAAAAATTAGCGACAAAATTTTACATGAAAAGATTTTTACAACAAAAAAGTTATTTGACTATTTTTGGTTAAATAATGGTTAAGAAATATCTATTTTTCGTTATTTAAGAGAACCTACCAACAGAGCCTTAATCTGATTAACGTCGTTAAAAAGAGGAATTTATTTTTTTCATCTTGTCTTGAGAATTTTCAATACAATGGAAAAGGTTAAAAGCGAATGAAAAATGAATATTTTAAAAAGATTTATTTTCAAACATAAGTACACATGTTTAGAAATTATTTTATGTTTGAACCAAAGTTTGGAGACATGGATGGGGAACTTAGAGGTTATACAGGGAGTAACTTAAGTGATGTCATAACTTTTAAGGAGTGATTCCTTGTCATATTTTATGAAAAAATGTTCATATAAACATGTGCCCTAATTTGCATCATTTTCGAGGTACAGGGTGTCAAAGTTTTATTAAAAAATCGATTTTTTATTAATTATTCAAAAAGCTTTACGCCGATTTTAATGAAACTTGGCATGTTTGTTAGCATTAATAAGGGGTTACGTTTGATGTTATTTCATTTTAAATAATAATTCCAGTGGCGTCGCAAATGGTTACCTGATTGATATTTATGGTAAGATTATTGTACACCATCGTTTTTTTTCTAAATTTGATATTTGCATCAGATTAAACAATTAAAAATACAACTTTCTTGTCCTTTAACTTTTTTTTGCAACTCGCTTAATTTTCGGGAAATAACAAGGAATCACCCCTTAAAATTAATGACATCACTTAAGTTACACCCTGTATATTCCATAATCATTAGATTGTTGATCATCACTAAGCTATAAAGTATCTGGAAAATTTATTAGTTGGCACGAAAAATACATATATTAATGAAAGTATAAGAATATATTAATTACTGTTTTTTAACACCAGATAAGAAATACAAATCACATAAATTTTCCGGAAAGTTGCTGCAAAATGAGATAAACTGTGAAATAGGAACAAATTCAGCCCTTAAGAGACATGCAGGATGAATAATTGGAAACGTGACATGAGCTGTAAATTAAATCAAACCGTCGACATTCAAGGCAAAAAGCCATTGAAGTTCTTCGTTAGTAATGGTAATGACAAGTCAATCATAAATGGACTTTTACTTTTTATTGATAACCATTCCACGAACTAACGAAGAGATATTATCTCGAATCATGTTTAACTTTGCCTGTCCTCTTGTCCACTTGTTCAGTAATTCATATAATCAATAGCAGCTCACAAATTATTTTTAAACGACTTTCTAAAGTAATATCCCACGGTGACATCGAACTTCCAGAACTTTTCAACTGTTCGAGTTGAAAATAATCCGAAAGCTCACCTCATTAATTCAAATGTTTCCCTCTGACAACGACCTAAACTCAGTCCGATAAATTGTTAACGACTTTAATTTTCACGCCCCCAGTTTCAACATATAAAGATTTTATTGTCAATGTGGAGGCCCGACCTTCCACTTCGACATAATGACTTCACATTGTAAGGGTTAAAATGTGCCTCTGCTTTTACGTTAATTGATCCCGGCATTAATAGCTTTCAAAACCTTGAATGTTCCTTTTCGGTAATATGTACATTTATTCAGCTATTCGGTTTCGTTTTATACGGTTTGATTCAAAGATACGATCAATTCTCGACCTATAGAAAGGAACACTCACCTGCTGTTGCATTTAAAACATGCACATTAATGGAAGCCGGAACAGCATTGCTAGGACTACACGTGTAATTTCCATTGTGGCTTTTTTCAGCGTCCTGTAAATGGAGAATGCTGGAGCTTCTTCCTTCCTTAACTGAAACACCAGGATCATAGTTGATCATCCTCTGTTCATGGTACCAGAAGACGAAAGCTGGAGGTTCTGTTGAATGTCTCAAAGTGCAAATTAGCTTCAGGAGGGAGCCTGCTCTTATGTACAGTTCCGGAGATCCCTGGATCTCAGCCTGGGCTTCTGGAAAGGAAATTAGTTCTTATAAAAAAGCATTCAATAATGGATAATAAATATTTTCTTATGGAATGATGGTATGGAAACAAAATATGGAAAAGTACATTAGAAATTCATTATTTCGTATTCTTTCGTCCTTTGTAAAAAACGTTTTAATATTAAATAAATATTTCCTTTCTTTTAAAGGATAGGAAGAAGATATAAATCATCAAGAGGAGTATCGATTGTTCCTGTAATATCTACATTGAGAAGATCAGTTCCAATTTTCTATAGAACAAATAACACGTTTTCAAAATAGAATTCAGACATAAAAAAGGATATTTTAACTAACTCAGTTAACAAATGAAACAGTAACAACAATAGTTAGTTTACTTCTACAGATACGGAGCGTAATGTGAATAGATGCAAATTTGAGCGTGTTTTTTCCGGTTTTTTCACGGTTTACCATTTTATATAACTCCTGTCATATTGCAGAATTTTGTTTCACTCGTCCCGTAGAAGCCCACTAGTTACACAAAATTACAATTTTCCTAACTGGTTACATAAATGGCTATTAACTTTTCCAAATTAAAATATTGAACCCGACGTTCACAATGACATATTGTTTATCAAAAATCAATTGACAAACATTACGGAATTTTATCATTTATTTATCACGAAAATATCATTTCATAAATTCGGGTTGTGTTCATAGTAGAAATAAAACGTAATCGTTAAACTCTTCAATAAATTTCAAGCATATTTTCGATATTGTTTATATGTTGATGTATTTATAGAGATTAGTAAATAATTATTACATTCGAGGGTTTGTTCCATTAAATATTTGAATTGGATTGGGGCATATTTTATGCCCCTTGGGAAATTTAGTAATATTGCCTATATTGTTACATAATTTTTTCCGTGTCAAACAGAAAATTAGGAGCAATTGAAACTAGTCAGTTCATATAAGTTTTAGAAAATTAAGAACAATGACGTTGAGTAGGAAGGAAAATCTATGACTCATTACCACCTGACCCAAAAAATCCCTAAAAGTTCTTTAAACAACACGTTGACTGTGAATTCAATAGTGTATATGCCTTACTTCAAGGGTAGATTTTTTCCATACAATAAGATTTTTTAATATTCAAAATATCTTTCTTTAGCATCATTCTCTATTATGTTTCTATAAAGCACTGGTTTGAGAACTATAAATTCTATATAGCTGTAGTTAATTGAGGAAGTTCGTTGGCATACAAACCTAATTGCTGTGGTAGACGTTTTTTTGTATTCTCATAATTAGATTAGATTTTTAAAATATCCTCAGTAGTTCAGCACGCCACTGGTTTTGCATCCATTAAATTTAGATTATCTTTAGTAGAAGAATTACCCAATACTGAAACTTCTCCATCGAGTGGAAGTATCAATACTCTAGAGATATGCTGCCGCGATTCCTTGATATATCGAATGAAAAGTTTTACTAATTTACTAACAAAATTCTAAAAAAAAAAAAACAAACAAATTTCTGACATGGAATTTTATGCATAAGTTAGTTTTTTAGAAATTCGAAATAACTCTTTTTTATTTTTTCTTGGTTCGAATGTAATTGCTTTAACATCCAGAACATTTAGAATAACTTTATTTTGGGGAAGAATTTAAACGTCATATTTACTTAGATATAATTGGCGTACGAATCTAATTTTTAGGGTGAATTTTTGTCCCTATTTGGATTTTTAGAAATAATCAATAAATTTGTATAGTAGTTTTTTTTGTATTTTGAATACTTGTCACTAATCTTACAAATTAGAAATTTCAAATATTTGTAATAGAAAAAAAATTCTAATTTAAACATCAGATTGGCTTTAAACTCATTATCATAACGCATTTAGTTTCTAAGATGATAGTATTCAAATAAACAAATCAATAAAAAATGATCATTAATTTATTAAATTAGTTTTTTATGACACTGGTTTTCCTTCAAATTTTTTTTTGGGAGGGTAATTTCCCCAAAGTATCCCTTTCATTTTAATTATTAATACACTTAGTTCCAACATTCGTTTACCATTCATACTACAACAGCAAATTATTAATACTGTTGGAAAGAATATTTTTAACGACCATTGTTAAATTAATCCCAATGGCGTACGTGTCCACTTCTATCGAAGGAGAATTTTTCCGATAATCTTGCCTTTAAAAATAAGTCACTAAGCTTATTGATAAATTAACGAGAAGTCAATTGTAAATACTTTCACCTACAACTGTACGATAAGAAGCATTTATCGCACGGACGCGATAATATTACTTTCCCGTACGGTAATTTACTTTTGAACTACACGTGATTACTTAATCAATTTGAATAATTTAATGATTTCACTAAATTCAGGTGGTTCTAAATGAAATATTATATGTATGTAATATGTGTTATAGTTGGATATTACTAGTCACGAGTGATTTATTCTATATATGTATAATACATACATAATACACACTTCTAATATCGTATAGTATTGATTTTAGAGAATTGTTAAAGGTTACAATTATCTTAAAGTTATTGGCGTAACCACATAAGTTACAGGACGCCTATCCTCTACAACTAAGCGGTTAAAAAGTAATTAAGTTTAAAGGGCAGAAATCCAAGTTTTCCACTATTAAAGCATATTTTTGTCTGATATTGTTAAAAAAGCTTCTCCTACTTAATTTTTAGGCAACTTGTAATAATTTCTACGTACATAGGAAAAAGTTACTAGAATTCTCTATTATTATCATTAGCTACTTAGCTGCTAGCGCATGTTGATCTAAGGACATTAAGAGAACACTTCTACCTTCAATTTAGCAATAATCTTTGATGTATTTAAAGATATCCACAAATTTTAATACATAAGTATAAATTTATCTCTGAATGAAACACTTTGATTACAAATTTTCGGTAAAAGGGATGCATTATTCCCAGTTCATGTGTAATGAAATCCCTTTCAATAATCAATGAAGCATGCTAGAGAGTTACATTTATGGTTATATTATTAGAAATGCACTATTCATCGGAATATTCACAAATGCATACCTGAATCCTAGTTTAAACAAGGTAATAATTGTTTTGTGAATTATACTTCATTTATAAATTGAATGTCTAAATCTGTATGAGTCTTAAGAGAAAATATCGAGTTCTTGACGTTGGTGATATTTCCGTGATATCAAAAAACTAAGTTTCTCGAACACTATATCAGAAATTACCCATTCTCAACCTAAAATTGATTAAAGAATGATCTCATTTCATCACATGTTGCAGGATATTACTTCATAATAGGTCGTTAGCTGCACATCTGTGTAGAATGTTGTGTTGCATGAGGGTGCTGCTTGTCTTATTTTCTATTTTATACCGTGTGTCTCCGGATAGGTGAACTGACTCTTGGGAGGCATGAAAAATTTTCGATTAAAATTTTTATTTTTTGAGATTCAACCCTGCTTGGTTAAAAACTAATTTCTACCATAATTTCACCTTTAGAAAATTAAATATGTCTTGGAAGTTTTCAAAAAACTTATTTTCCTGTAGAGTAAAGGATCTTTTCTGTGTCAAATACGACATAATGTTTCTAAGAAAAATTCCTTAAAGTCACAACCTAAGTCCATACACCAAATTTCAAAGTCCTCACCCAACTTTGATTTCTCACATTTTACTGTATTGTATTGTATCTATAGTAATATGACTCGGTCAAAAAAAAAGGAACATTATTTTATTACAATTAAACTATTTCTCAAACCCAATGTTAATATTAAATGAAAATTTTACTAGATTGAGTGCTATGGAATCGGTGAAAGATCAATAAATATGCTTTATTTGATGAAAAATATCCAAACGTTCTTTTTAGCAAGATTACTGCTAGATGTTTAGTCGAAAGATTTCTTATAACTGAAAGCGTTTATTAAAAGAAGAAACAAACAAAAACTTATGCTGAGTCTAATGCAAGCACTTTAATTGCTTTAAATTCTATAGACGCAAATCCTAAAACATCATTAAGAAAACAAAGTGTTTATATAAACATGAGTAAATCACATTTACAAAGAATTTATAAAGCAAACCATGTTTATCCATATAAAGCCAAATTTTGTTAGGCTTTGGAGGGAGGTGATAAAGCAAGATGATTGCAGTTCTCTTTGTCTTTGGGAGAGTTAATTTTAGAAAACAGAAATTGTTGTAAACTTTTTCTGACGAAAGCACTTTTACTACAAATGGTGTCCCGTTGTCCCAAAACTCTCGATATTGGAGTGAAAGCAACCCCGATATGTAACTAATGCAAAAAGGCAATATTTTAAAAATGTGAATGGTGTGCCATATCATACGAGCTAGGCATCATTGAACCTTTCTTCATCGATGGAAGATTAAATCAGCCTCCTTATGTACAAATTCTCCAAAGATTTATTAACGAACTTCCTTTAAATATTCGACAGTCGCATTTCTTTAAAACTGACGGTTATCCTGCCCATTCTACACAACTGATTACTGATTGGATAAGTGATCAATTTGGTGAAAGATGGTTTGGAAGAATGAGTCGGCCGTGTTGGCTACCCAGATCCTCAGACCATGAGGGTGGATGGAAACATGGATTTTTTTTGGGCAAGAATGAAACAAATAGTTTATAAAGAATAAATTCCAAATGGTACAGAAATATTAAAAAACAGAATAACGCAGGCAGTTCGAATAATTCTTAAAGAACACGTATTGGCAGCTTTTAAAGAGTTTCGACACGGTATTGAAAAATGTGCAAATTTAGGAGAATATTTAGTGGAGCTTTAAGTTTAACATGAGATTATACGTTTTTAAATGTATCTAATGATAATAATATATAATTTTAATAAAACAAAATTAGTAAAAATGAAATTCTTTAATTTGAGAAATACAACAAAATATGAGAAATAAAAATCGGCCGAGGATTTTCAAATTTGGTGTATGGGCTTAGGTCTCGATTCTAAACAACTTTTCTTAAAATCATTATGTCGCATATGATAGAGAAAAGATACTTTACTCTACAGGACAATAAGTTTTTTAAAAATTTCCACTACATACTTGATTTTTTAAAAGTGAATTTATGTTAGAAATGAGTCTTTAACCAATCAAGCAGGGCTAAATCCCAAAAATGAAAATTTAAATTGAACATTTTTTACCTTTTATAAAATTCGATTCACCTATCAAGGGGCACATGGTACCTATATGCATATATTTAGTCAAGTTTTTTATATACACAGAAGGCTAAACTAACAACGACATTACTTTTTTAAGAATAATATTTTTAGAAGGTGAAGGTAGAGAAAATATAACATAAAGCTCGAATGAGATTCTACTCGCAAATAGAATTTCAAACTTGTTATAGAATATATTTATTATTCAATAACATAACATTATTACTCTTTTGGTCTCACTAGTTCAGTCGTGATTTTTCACGATTTCATAAGAAACTTTTTTCATATTGTTAATTTATGTCAAATGCCTATTCTGAACATACTTAATTTACGAGAAGTGCTTGAAATATTTCACATGAACTACACGTGGCGATTCTGACTTAATGAGATGTTCGTGTACACAGAGTCGTAAATCTAACCAGACTTTCGCAAGGCTAAAAATAAGAATTTTCACTGAAATTCTCCATTGTGTTCCTAAAGAAGGAGAACTGGTTAAAACAGCTACAACAGTCCAATTAAACTTGCGCTAGTTTTAAATACTGTCTCTTTACCCAACCTACGCGTCCTTAATACCCTTAAGAAGTTTCCTAGAAGTTGTTATCAAGTCTGCACCTGTGTTAATAATGCTCTTTGTATTTATTAGGATGAAAAGAAGTAGGCAGGTAGAAGAGCTTTTATCAAGCTTTGAGAACTAATTGTCGGGCATCTTCAAGTCCATCATATTAGCCCTAATTAGTGAAATCAGGTCTAATTGCACTTTGCAAATTTTCCCTTATTGACGTTTTTGAAGTTCGGCAAGTTCCTTCACTCGCAAAGTTTCTAGATCTCGCCTGCACAACTTCAAAGTCGACAAAACTATAAACCAGAAAGGTTTAAGTAAGTTGTTGGGAAAGACTTTAGGGGTTACAAATGTTGGAGATTTAGGGTACCTTGAATTCGTGCAAAGCAACACATTTTGACTTAAAAATTTTATTTACGAGAACACGGATATTCACACTGCAAATTATGTTTTTATAATAGAATCTTAATAAGAGAACATGAAGTAATAAACTAATTGTTAACAATCAATAAGTCATATTTGGGGGGAACTTTTTAACTCGAAATAAGGAGGATCGTAAAAACGCTATAAGAAAATTGAGACATTTTCCCAGCAATTTTCCTTATCCATTATTTATGTAAATAAATTTCATGGGGCTGCTTTAAATTTGTGTTTGCATCAATCCATTTTAATGGGAAACTTAGCGATGCAGTCATGCAAAACTCGAGCTCTATTGACAATTGTTATGCCGATTCTTGTGACCTACTGGAAAACTAGTTCAATAAATTATAGACTTGGTGAGATTTCTTAACACGAGGCAGCAGAGCTAGTTTATCTACTAAGTGGAAATTTTTGTTCGTGCTAGAAAATTGTTGTGTAAACTCTCAAGATATTTCTTTATGTATGATATTAATTTCATATTTTTTAAACTTTTGATTTTATTTAATTATTAATTAAAGTGTCTAAGTCAGATGACCCCTGCTTAACAGAAGAATTACATTAATTACGTCTTCTGCTACCATGTGGAGCAAAACATCAATTAACTTCATGTCGTTTTGAAATTGCGCCAGATGGCCAGAATTCACTATTGTTGATTTACTATGTTGAGTATACGAAACTAGTTTTGCCAAAAGAAAACGCTACTGTTACTACTGTTGAAAGTTGAGTAGATATGTATCAAATAGAAGATTTCTGCGAAAAATAGCTTAAGTTTGTAATTTTCAGCATTTACACATAACTAAGTACAGTGAATATGAAGGAATTCATATAATTACAAAGTGGATATTTTCCAGTTAATCTGCTTTGCACACACTCCATTGGTTGCCATTTATTATTGGGAGGATGCGAATTTGCGAGCAAACCTGTTTTGTGGCCATTTCATTGGCGAAAATAAAAAAATAGGATGAAAGATAATTTAATAACAAAATTTAAAATTTTATTATTCAGTTAGAAAATAGTACTGATGAAGCAGACACATTTGCATATGTAGAGGGAAGGATTTTATAGTCAGGCTGTCCCAAAATGGGCAAGTTTTTATCCATATGTTAACATTGACTCAAATTTCAAATCCACATCTAATTTCTACTTAATCTCTTTAGTTATTTGCTTTATGTGGCTTCTTATGTTCAATTTAATTCTCTATGTATCCGCAATACTTGGTTGTAACCATTAGAATGACCGCAAAGCAGATTGGCTTCTGAATTTTAGTTTTGTAATTTTATTAGATATTTCATGTTTATTATATTAGGTGTACAACTTTGCTTCCGCCGTTTTTGAATAGATGTATGTAGCGGTAAGTAATGATCGAAATAAATAACCCCATGTGGGCATGCAGGAGCCTTGGGCACCTGTTAACATAACCTCATAAAAATATTAGTCTATTTGTGTCTTCATCATAAAGTTATTCGCAATTGAAAATGTCAGTGTACGAGCCAAATTCTCGTCATTTGCGGGAGGTTTTACTTTTCTGCTTCAATATGAAGAAATCTGCTGCTGAGGCTCATCGAATGCTCTCAGATACTTATGGGGAAGCCACTATTAGTGAAAGGACATGTCGTGAGTGGTTTCAGCGCTTCAAGAACGGTGATTTTCACGTCGAAGACCAACATAGCGGTGGAAGAAAGAAGGTTTTCCAAGATGCGAACTTGGAAGCATTACTTGACGAAGACTCGTGTCAAAGTCAACAAGAATTGGCACAATCATTGGGAGTGACTCAACAAACAATCTCAAAACGCCTCAAAGACATGGGAATGATTCAGAAGCAAGGATATTGGGTGCCGTACGAGTTGAAACCAAGAGATATTGACAGGCGTCTGTTCGCTTGTGAACAGTTGCTTGCAAGGCAAAGACGGAAGGGATTTCTGCATCGTATTGTGACTGGGGACGAGAAATGGGTTCATTACGATAATCCCAAACGCAAAAAGACTTGGGGATATCCCGGCCATGCTTCCACGTCGACGGCCAAACCGTCTATTCATGGTTCCAAAATCATGCTCTGTATTTGGTGGGATCAACTCGGCGTAATATATTATGAGCTGTTACAACCAACTGAAACAATCACAGGTGCTCTTTATCGAACCCAATTAATGCGTTTGAGCCGAGCATTGAAAAAGAAACGGCTGCAATACAACGAGAGACATGATAAAGTGATTTTGCAGCACGATAATGCTCGACCCCATGTTGCGCAAGTGGTCAAGAAATACTTGGAAACATTGAAATGGGAAGTCCTACCCCACCCGCCATATTCTCCTGACCTAGCTCCTTCTGATTATCACTTGTTTCGATCCATGGCACATGGGCTAGCTGACCAACACTTCCGGTCTTATGAAGAAGTAAGAAATTGGATAGAATCGTGGATCGCTTCAAAAGATGTCCAATTTTTTCAACACGGGATTCGTATGCTGCCCGAAAGATGGGAGAAAGTAGTGGCCAGCGATGGACAATACTTTGGATCCTAAAGGTATAATTAGTTTTTTACAATAAAATCGCGAAATTCGGAAAAAAAACGGCGGAAGCAAAGTTGTACACCTAATACTTATTTTTGATTTAACGATAAAAATCTCAGACTTATACCATACTATACTATGTCTTATAAACACGACATGTATATAATTATGCTGAATTTGTTTTTACTACTTTGGTTCTTTGATAACGTCGGAAAATTTCAAGAAGAGACTATAGAGTAATAAGCAAATTGTTAAGTAAAATTAAAAAGCCGTTTTTGGGTGAAAGTTTTTATTCTAGCACGAAATACGGGGGGTCGTAAAACAGTTATGCGGGTACGAATTTTCCCTCAGCTGGCTCCATTTATGATGTTGTCACGCTTTGCAAATTTATGAAAAAGGTAATAAAAGCTTCGTGAAATATTAGATGTTGAAATTTTATTTATGTTCAACACGTAAATTTTTGCGAAAATTCTCTTCCACGGTTTTAAGGGAAGTCCAATAAATGGGAAGTTTAATATTTTTACCCCGTCAGGTGAATATTAATGAGGAGTCTATTGAGGAAAGTCCGACCCTGCTCAACTAGTTGAAACAGGATTTGAAATGTTAGAATTTATGAGAAACGTGTTTTCAGATCATTAAATTGAATCTATAGATACACTGGTGAAATGTTTTATGATGAAAACTTAAGGAGTTAGTATATTCATATAACATGCAATTTCACTAATAGATCGAAAATTGTATGTATCCTTCTCCTCTATGGTAATGATGGATTAGCGTCTTCATCAATTTCAGCTGACATTAATCCATCAACACTACAACTCTTCTTTCATCGATGTTGCGAACTCTGATTAATGAATCTCGCTTTTGCTGCACTAGTTCTCACTCCTTGCAATTGGCATAATCTAGGATATAATGTAGGTAACATTTCTTCCTTTACTGGAAAAATCTATGAAATTCAGTTGGGGGTAAGATTTTCTCCAACCAAATCTATGTTCTCCGTTATTGTTCGGGAAAGTCCATTTCTCCTATAGGTATATTACGCAAGACAAATATATACAGGGTGTTAGTGAAATAACTTTCGTAAATTTAACCAGTGATTAAGAATATCATTTTGAACAAAAAAGTTCCGTACAACAGGGGTCGTAAATACAATCATTTCCCTGGAAAATAAAAAAAACATTTTCTGAGAATTGGCAACGTCGCCTCGTATTTATTTCATTTTCACACCTACCCAAGTAGCCGCATGAAGTGGGTTTGCTTTTTACATGTTTTTTTTTTTGGTCTGATAGATTTTACAGTACATAATTAGTAAAATGCACTAAATTCATGGAATTTAAAAATTGTATGATTTTTATTTTATTATTTTGAAAAGCCATTGACCTTGAAATTATTGTTATCATCTTTAATTAGCTTAACATGACACGTTACACATTTTACACCACTCACATTACATTCAAAAACACAAATTTATGATTGTTTTTGGTACATTAAATGTTCTAAATGTTCACCATTTGAGTCCAGAGTAAAGGTTTGGTGTTAGTCTTCATTTATAAAACCATGTCATTGTATCGTCCGTCAGAACCTGCAGTCTCTCCACTGCTCTCCTAGTAGTTCTGTCGTGCACTACAAGTGCGGTATCGTCAGCATATTGTAGAATGTATGCTGTGTGATCTATCTGTTTTTTGTCCTGTAGTGCGTAGTTGTATATGTCATGGCAGTACACGTTATACAGCAAGGGTGAAAGAGGCGACCCTTGAGGGAGACCTTGTTCTGGGAAAAACGGGAAGGAAAGGGTGTTGTCTATTCGTACTTCCAGACGTCTGTTTTCAAGTAGATTTTTGATGATGTGAAGTAAGTATTGTGGTGTTCCAAGTTCGTGTACTTTGTATAGTAGTCCCTTGTGCCAGACGCTGTCAAAGGCTGTATTGATGTCCACGAACAAGCCAGCGGCGCAAGACAAATATATAATAAATAAATTATAATTCAGGCAGTAATTTTTGGAAATGTTGCTCAAATATGTGTCCTTTTATTTGTGTATACGCATCCTTTAAAAAACAAATAAAATATGCAAAGTGTAAAAATATTAGATATAACGTTAAGGTTTTTTTCAATTTTTTATTTCATATTATGAATTTAACGAAAGAATACGAAAATACTAGATATGTACATCCGATAACACACATAATTTTTCATTTAAAGTCTTTGTATAAAAATTAGCTCAAAAAATTATTCATTTATAGAATAATTGTAATAATTCAAAATAAACGGCACAAAAATAGTAAAAAGGGATTTATATCAGATGTGAAATATTCCACCCATGTTGCTCCCATGTTTGGTGGGCGTTCAGCTTATTTTGCTATATTAAAAAACGCCCTCAATACCATTTAATGCATAACTTTTCGGTGCAGTTGTTGAATTTTGGAAGAAAGATAAAATATGTATAGAATTTGTTGACCATAAACTTGAAAAACCCATCTATATTTCGGTATATCTTGTATGTTTAATTTCTTCTTTAAAAAATACTTATTAATAAATAAAGTTTATAATAAAATGCGCTTAAAATTTTTTTCATTCACTATATCACTTGGATCATAATCAATATTCTTATTGTTGATGAAGTGCTTTTGAATGTATTCGCTAGCTTCAATTATGTCATATTCTGTGGGGTTCATCAGGATCACAGGTCATGCTCAAATATATTTCTGGCTACGTTATTTGATAAGCATCCCATAACCAAAGGGAGCAGCATAAATATTTATTCAAGGTGTCTTAAGTGTTCAAAAGCCATTATTATGGGTTTTACAGTACGTATTATAATTTGTACCTTTTTGACTGAAATGAATAGCAGTGGTGAGTAAAGAATATAACTCGAACAAACCAATAAATTGTTCTTATGTATTTTGATGCATATACCTTCATGGTTTTACTCTGAACTGTCATTTGCGTCAAGAGGACAGGATTTATAATGAAGGAGCAAAACTTAAGATACAAGAATAAACTTTCCTTTAAATTTTTTTTTCAGTGACGAAAGAACTAATTGTAACGTAATAGGGTATGTAATTTCTGAATTCGACGGGCAATTCTAAGTATTTTCTTTTCAAACATTCCTCCTTCGACAGTTTCTGACATTAGGATACTTAAAACTTTAGATTTTCTTGCACTGTTTTTATCTACATATGTTTGATCTTAACACCAAGACAAAGAGCAATTTGCACCATTCTGACTTAACTTTGAAAACGACATCATTTTTTGTATTAAAAAATCAGAAAACAAAAATATTTTAAGAATTCAAACATGGTACCATTACACCGTAATACCCCCATCATTATTGACAAGAAGTGGACAAATATTTCATCTCCTATGTTATATTTAACTGGAAACGGCCATGTTCAGCTGAGGTAACAGTCATGCAAAAGTGTGGCCATTGTTGGAAATTATGAACAAAATTAACGTCAGCTCCTACTCACGCAGAAATTCCAACAGTTGCAGAACCTGTTGACTCTGCTGAATTCAGCCAATAAATTTATGCATGATTCAAAATGTCAAGTATTTGCCATATACGACAAATATACTTTCAAATGTGATTTTAGGGTCCCTCTAGCATTTTTGTCTTTATGTTCATTAACAAAATTGATTCATCCCTAAAAAGGTTAAAAAGTAAGTCAATGATTTGATGCCTTTATGCAGGTTGTTGCTATGCAGTAATTAAAACGATTTCTTTACAAATAATTTCAGCAAAGTAATGTATCAAATTTAGCCGTTTTTGGTCCCGGAAAACGAGAAATGAAAAAACGCAAAACACGAAGAGCGAAATGATTTTTCCGCCCATCTCCCTCGAAAATAGGGCCATGCCTTGCAAATTGGCAAATTGGATGGTTCGAAAAAATGACGCGTAAATAGAGACACAAAATATAGCCCGATAACAAGTGGCGCTGCTTTATTCCATGTGGGAGCTCAACACTGTTTGCGCTACTTTTATGTTTAAAGCTGCGCTATTTCAAAAGCATCTGGAATGCGGTAACAAAACTATACTAGTAGCTATTGCATAAGCTCTTCGTTTACCATTAATTACTGCAGCGTAAACAAAACAATGCTATTGTCATATTCAACCCGCTTGTTTAACGTTTCCAGACTTCTGGATCCAAAATTCCACACGCTTAATGAGTTTTCTCTTGAAGCTCGAAAGTTTTAAAGACCACCTTAAAGCCTTTGAATTTCATATAGATGATACGACGTAGTTCTCGGGTAAAATATCAAAATTGCACATCGATGCTTACGCTAGTTTGTTTGAAGCGATAATAGCTTAGATAAAATTTAAAATTACTTAAAAAAAACTTACTTAAAAAAGCAATAAAAAACAGTAATATTAATTTCTATCACAGGGTCTCCTGCAGTTCAGCAGTCGCCACATAAATTCATGAGTTAAAGTAACTGTGCAGACATTAAGTTAATTACCATAACTTGGCAGTGTTTATTAACCAGGCCTGGGAGGGCTAAAATATTGCAAGAAAGCACGCTTAATTTAACTACAGCTTATTTAGTATCGCGCCACCTAAAGCATAAAATTTGATAAAGAACTTTCTAGTAGATTTCTTCACTAAAACATAGTAGTGTGGTGGTAATAAGTACTTCGCTGACATCCAACCCATTACGAAATTAGACTAAACTAGCTAATTCGCCTTAATCAAGTAATTATTGAATTACTGAAAATTGTTGACAAGGACAATCTAGTTCTGCATATGTGGTAATAATAAAAGTAAGCTGATGTTACTTCATTCTTTTCAAATGCAATAGTTGTTCTGGTGCATAACTGGTCTTCACTAGCTGCGTGGTCTTCATATAAGACTTACATCGCCCGTCTTTGTCTTTATTTAACAATCCAATCGAATATATACAGGGTATAACATTTGACCTGGAATATCAAAATATCTCGAATACTAGGCATCTTGTAAAGAAATGTTCAGTATCAAACTTTAATCACTCTGAGAGGAAAATTTATTAGTGCCAAAGTTGATTCCCTTCCACGCTTTGTGTGAGTGGGGTGGGAGTTAACTTTTTAATGTCAAACGGCAACCCCCATTTTTTTACGGATTCAGATAATATGGCTAAAAATAAGAAACATTTATCTGAATTATTTTTTTTTATTCATGCTAAAAATCACTGTAAGTGACAAACTTTAATTTCCCTTTTATTTATGATTTATCGAAAGGTTTGATTATATCTGCTTTAGAATGAATGAAAATTTGAATTTTTGTATAGTTTTTATTTAAAGTAAATATCCAAAATGGTGTTTCCGAACTTCAATGCACTTATTTATTCGTGTTTTAAAAGACTCTTCACGTCTACGAAGTGTGTCTTTTGAAATATTGGCACAAACGTTTATAATTCGCAGAATCATGTCTTCATGTGTTACTAGTATTTTTTACAAACATGACTAAAATTTATAGTTCCAACAAAATGATGCATCACCGTATTATGTAGGTCAGATTAGGCAATACCTCGATGATGTAGCATTTTCCAATAGATGGATTGGAAGGTGTGGATTTATTGAATGGCCACCGAGGTCTCCGGATCTTAATCCTTCAGACTATTTTTTGTGGGACCATTTGAAAAATTTTATGTACAAAACTGGATTTGAAACAATTAACGACTAAAAACTAGAATCAGAAGAGAATACCGTAATAAATATTAGCCAAGAAACAATAAATATGGTTTAGCATAAATTTGTCCATCGTGTGAAATATTGTTAGGTGCAAGAAGGATTTCAATTTGAATATTTAATGTAGTAAATACTTATTGCTCCTAGTTATTAATCACTAGATTTCGTTAAAATTTATTTTAACGTTACTATAAAAAAATGTTTTAGAGAATTTATCAAAAAATTTGCTATGTAACATAGTAAAAAGTTTATGTTCTGAACAGGTTATGTCCGCTTTTTATAACGGATGACTGACGGGAACTGACGGTTTTGAAATGAGGCGTACACAGTTATTTTTTACAAAAAATTTAATTATAATTTATAAAATAGATTATTATTACATGCCATTTGATCATGTGTGAAAAATTATGTCGGATAGGTGGTGTCCCTCCGTCTGAATACAGGTTTCCAATCTTGGCACGAACTCGGCCATTACCCGAGCCATCATTTCAGCGTTGATTGATTTTGGAAAACAATGAAAATGCAGTCATTATCATGAATGATGAGGCACATTTTCATTTAAATGGGGCTGTTAATAAACAAAATTTAAGGTATTGGTCTACTAAAAATCCGTATTGTATCCACGAAAAACCTCCACACTCAGAGCATGTGACTGTGTAGTGGACGCAGCTACTCCATCTAGTATTATTAGTTCTTATTTTTTAAACGATGGGAATGGTACGACTGTTGCAGTGACCGCTGAATGTTATTGTTAAATGATAAACACTTTCTTACGTCCCGAACTTCGCAGACGAAAAATGGATTTGGGAAATTTTTTTTTAACCGGATTGTGCTACCCCACACACTGCTCGTGTGTCTATGCAACTGATTTGAGGCATGTTCCTAGAAAAGTTGATTTCGCGTTTCGGTGATGCTCCATGGCCTCCGAGATCACCGGACTTAAGCGCATGTGACTTTTTTATGAGGGTATTTGAAAGCGCGTGTTTACTGTCATCAACTCCGTACATTGCCAGAACTAAAGGACACCATTAGGGGAGAAGTCGTTTAAGTCAACGCTGAAATGATGACACGGGTAATGGCCGATTTCATGCGAAGATTGAAAACCTGTATTCAGGCGGAGAGACACCACCTACTCGACATACTTTTTCACAACAATCATGTTAAGGACTTTAGGTTATTCATGTTAAGGACTTTAGGTTATTGTTTCTTGGCGTAGTTTGCTTAGTTAATTTGTTTTGTACTTTTATCCCTTAAGTTACGCCCATGGTCATCGATACGTATTTGAAGGATTCCATCTGGGCGCCAGACCATCGTACCCATCAGGCCATATCGAAGGGCTCTTTATGGCTGGGAAATACGCTACTGGTCAAAGGAAGCTTTCTAAATTGGACCTTTGCCGCGATCCGCAATTTGGCGGATCGCAATACTTCAATGAAAGCGACTTGTATAGGTATTTGCCAGATGGCGGCGATTTTATGACCTTAGGGGCGACCATTGCCCGTAAGGGCTTCTGGTATTGGTGCGCCCCTGGTTGGAGTTCCTCGGGTTTAGTACTTAAGGGATGATTGCAGTAATTTTGCTCTCTTTGACCAGTGCTCGCTCTAGACATGTGATCGTAAACGTAACTCGTAATCTTCCCAACTAAGCAAACTCCCACTTCATACTTAGACCAGTACTTTACCATTATTTATATAAGTGAAATTTAATACAGTCCACTTTCGTAAACCAAATTGTTGTTTTCGTGGTTTTCGTTTATCGAAGGAACCTCAACAATCAAATGGCATGTAATAATAAACCATTTTATTAATTATAATTAATTTTTTTTTTTTAAATAACTATGTACGGCTTACTTTAAAACCGACAAATTCCCATCGGTCATCCTTATATTTATTGTTGTTGTGATATGTGTAATATATATGTCGGAGTAACTTGGGAGGTATTCTCCATTTTTTTGTATTTGGTATATCGCTTTTTTTTTATTAACAGAGAAAAGAAAGATAGAAGAGACAGACAAACCAGTTCACTATTCCACGACCGCTCTTCTTCCCATCAATCTATTAACTGCCCGTTTTTTGTCCCCCTTGTCTTAACTTTCCCAGTTTTGGAGAGTCCTTCAGAACCGTGGAAAAAGTACCTGCTAATCTCTATTACAAAGGAACCAATAGTTTAGTGTCACCTAAATAATTAGCACACATGGCCACTTAAGCGCGCCGTGGCAATAGTGACCTCGTTCGACAGTGCTTTGTCTTCAGATGGCCCTGTCAGCCTGCCCTTCATCTTATTGTCTATCCTAATGCTACTTTTACAAATCTTAAAGACTAATAAATCTCCGACATATATTATATATTATACATATCCGAACGTATGATAAAATTAAGGGTCTATCAGTTTTATATCAAATTCAATCCTACACCTTTTTTATTCTTGTTAATTAAAGAAAATATTAATGATCAAAAATAAATCAAAATTGTGCTTCACGGATGTTCCTCAAAATTGCTGGTTCCATGAAAAACAAATGAAAACAAGTACTGCAGATCATAACTTATTTTACGTAATGGAACAAATAACAGTTAGTACCTAATTGCTGACTCTACGACTAAATGCGCAGGAGTTAAGCCGAGTGAATATGTTGGCTAAACATTAAGAGGATCGTACTTAGACGATGATGGGGGTGCAGATTAAGGTATCTTCAATCAATACTCTGCAGCTACTAAATTATCAAATTAATTCATGATGAATGAAAGTTATCTAACCATTTTTTCCAATAAATAGCATGACAAACAAAAACAAGGTATACAAAGAACATTATATATAAAAGTTATATACCAAATTTCATAAAGTTATCTTGCACCGTTTTGGAAATATGTCAAAATAACCATCATCAGAGTTATATCTTTAAAGAGCCAAAGATCGTTAAAAAAGCATTTTTCGATATATGTTTATATAAAGTTTTGGTGTTATTTTTGGACGTAATTTACGCTGTTTAAGTATGGTGCCTTAATTTCGGGACACCCTGTATACATTTAAATAACGTTAGATTTCTCAATATAAGAAATTCTGCCAACAGAACGATTGAATAGCAGTAGCTTTCTGAGAAAAAGGAAAGAGTATTATTTAATTTGTTATGAAACTGATAGTTACAAATTAAGTTAAAAAGGTTTATATAATATTAAGGATAACCCCTGAACTATCCCTTTCTGAGCCGCAGGTGATTTTTTCAGTTTCTACCAATTGAAGATACGAATAAAAGAAATAAATTTTCAAAATTTGGCTGTTCCATGAGAAAGCATTCCTGAGATGCTGATTTTTTTCGATATTTTTAAGACATGTTCTGAGGCCAGCGTATCAACTACCGCAGATGCGAGGCACAAATTATATGAAAACTAGTTTTCGCATGTTTGTCGTGCATAAATGAATTTGATAATATTGTAACTTCAGAGTATCGGTTGAGAATTCCTTAATCTGGACCCCCATCATCACCTGAGCACGATCCTCTTAATGTTTACCCAACATATTCACTCCGCTTAGGCCCTACGGATTTAGTTGTAGAGTCAACAATGAACTACTTTAGATTCCCAGCTCCACACATAAATTGCTTTCACTGTTGGTTATTGCACACACTGAAGCGGGTCCTTGTGCCACTGCAATGCATTTTAACGAGCGTCGGTATATGTATAATACTTGAATGCCGGATTGTCCATTATGTGATTGGTCGAGGGCTGTCGTATTGTATGCTCTAGGAAGTTTTCGTAGCAATACCTTCTTTCAAACACAGTCATGCGAAGATAAATCGAGGGTTTATGTCCTTTTTGCAATTTCTCAGGTCTTTTTTATAGATCCTTGAAGCATTCGCAATACTCGCAGCATAGAGCCATATAATGTATGCAAAGGAAAACTTAGTTAAAATCCCGTTCATTATAAGCACTTCCACTTCAGCTGCCAGATAACACAGCAGAGTACGTGTGGTATGTTTACTGCCAACAAACTAGAACGAACTTGGTAAGCAGAGAAAAGTCTAGTTATTATAGCTGCTTAAATGCATTAAAGCCCTCTAATTAAAATGGGGGAAAAGCGAGGGCATGAAAATGTACTGGGAAACTTAAAATCAGGTGTGGAATGATAGAGGGTTTTGTAATTAGGGAACTTCATGGTTTTCATGAGGGTTATAGGGAAAGTTTGGAGGTTCGTTACAGGAGCTACAGTAAAGATTATACCATTCTCATAAATACTCGCCTTATTGTTTTTTTTAGTAAAAAAAATTAAAATAGTGGATAAACACTAATTACATTCTATACCATTAGAGTTTCAGGACCACCATGCAAAAAAGCACAAAGAAATGTTGTTTACATAAAACCAGGACTTTCAGGTACAGCTAAAAATTCTACTGATCCCACAAATGTAATTGGGCTATTATTTTTAACCATATTCTATTTGAAATTCTAAATAGTACAGAGTGTTCAAATAAGGGAGGACATCGGCTATATCTGGGAAACTATTACTTATTGTGGAGTCTTGAGAAAAAAATATTATGACTAAATCGGTCGTGAAAAATCGTTGGAAAATATTTTCAGGTCCGTAACTATGCCGTTAGGACATTTTTATATGACTAATCAATAAAATGCAGTTTTTAATCAAATTTACCCGAAAAACGTATATTTTAAATATAAAATGTCAATTTTTGGGACAATTTCCTACAACTTTTGTACGAAAAGTTTTTTTAATTTTTGAAGCTAAAGGGTGGGAGAAGCTTTTAATGTCAATTCAAAAAATGCAGTTTTTTGGACATTAACTAAACACAAAACTATACTGTAATAACTAATTAGAAAAGTCTTTTTGCAAGCTATGGCGTGGCGACTATGCCACTTTAATATGTTAATTCGACACAATAACCGCTAAAGAGCACTATTTGAAAATCAAGATAATTATTCAAGTTATTTCGGAAAACTTAAACAAAAAGGTATAATTTTGTTGCACCATCTGAAAGAACGTCAAATTCTGCTTAATGTAGTCAAAACCCGGTGTAAATATCTTTACTTAGTAATAAAGTATAGCAATTTGGAAAAAGAACTTTCTTGTAAATGAAATAAACCAGCTTCGCTTGTGAATTAAGTGAACTGTTATTTAAATACGATTTAAATTAATGTTAATAACTTCAAAGAACAAGTAAGATTAAAAGAAGAACATTAAAATAAAAAAACAATTAATTATTTTTGAGATGATCACACTCTTTGCCAACATTTTTGATGTATAATCGAATTTGTTTCTGTGTAGAAAAAACTATAGCTTTGATTTCTCCTAAAATAATTGATGTTACAGTATTTCGGATTTTTATTTTATGCGTAAGAAAGTATTTTTTCCAAACTGCTATAATTTAGTACTAGCTAACGATATTTGCGCAAGGTTTTGACTATACTAAATTTGACTAGTTTTGACTATGTCATATGTTTCAAAATTTTCATACATTTTAACCAAATACTAAATATTAAATTCTAAGAGTCAATATATAAAAAAAAACTCAAAATAAACTTTGGTAAAAAAATGGTGATTGTAAAACCAAAAATTGAATAGCTGCTTCATTGTTTTGAAAGCAATTTCCATAGCCAACTTATGTAAAAAAATTAATACGTATTTCCGTCATTTTCCATAATAAATATTAAAGTCGTATATGTTATGTCAACTTTCACATTTTACTAGATGCTAAATAAAATATTCGGCGTATCGATTGTATACTCGATATTATTTTTTCCGATAACGAATCGGCTCTCTAAAAGAATCAGAACTGATTCGGTATTCTTTGCGACTAGACACCTTGTATTTTTTTGTCATTAAAATCTCTTTACCGAACCGTTAGTTTCAATTTTAAAATTCAAAAACCCTACACTTAACATAACGTATATCGTTGAAAAGGGTTTAAAATTGTCTATTTTGTGGAGCCATAGCCAAGTATGAATTATATTTAAAAAAATGAAATTGTAGCAATTTGTAAGAAAATGGTGAACAACAAAAAAAAGTGAGCAGTCCATTAGATTCCTCTCAAAAAATAATAATGTTAATATACAGGATAATAATGTTTTTACGCAATTCAAATATCTTAATAAATGAGAAAGTTATTGGAAATTTTCAAAATGGCCAAAAATCGAAAAATTTTCTATATTTTAGAAGGCTGTGTCGATATCGAGAAACGATTCTTGCCATTAAACATTTCTCAAAAATTGAACTCAGACACCTAAATCAGTTTTCTTCCATCTAGTCAAGAAATAGGTTTTTCCTACCAAAACACTTCAAATTGAAACACCCTGTACATATCAAACAATGCAAATAAATTCGGCATCAAAATGGTTATGTTGTATGAAGCTACCTTCAAGTATGGCTTCAATGTATGTCCTTATGTAAGAAAATCCACAAATACCCAAGGAGCTCCGTTGACAGATTATTTTGTTAGAATGCTTATCAAACCAGTGTGGGGCAGCAAAAGCAATACAAGGTGTCCCACCGGGAAACGCCGTGAAACGTTGTTGGAAAATTATGAATAGCAAAGTTACGAAAATTTAATAGTTTGGTAAGAGCAAACGTTCAATTTTAATAGAAGTTTATTAATACATATATTGGCTTTCTTGGAATTAATAGTTTGCAAGATACGTTCAATTGAATGTTTAAAATGACAGGTGCAGATGTCTGCAAAATTGTAAATTGTTAACAAAAGGAAAGGTATTTTGTAACTTTTTGCCACAACACTGTAGGTCTATATTTTAGTATGCTGCCAAGTTTTGCCTAGTATTTTCTTAGAGATAGACAAAAATTTTAAAAGAAATACTAATATTATTTTGATGTATCAAAAAACTAGGTCAAAAAAGAAGCTATGTGCACATTTAATTACCTATAGTAAAGTTGCATAGTTTTTGAGTAATATCATTTTATAAGTCGATGCAGAGATGTTCTATGCTATAATGCGAACATGATAGACGTATCTATGGAAAAGTGAGATACCAGCAAAATGCCATTGTTGTTTGACATAAGTCGTACACATTTAAATAACACATATAGTTATATAAAACTAATTTAATTATAGCGTTATAGCTTAGAATTGGGGATTTACTATCCCTGCATCAAGTTATAAAACAAAATTACTCAAAAACTATGCAACTTTACTATAGGTAATTAAATGTGCACATAGGTTCTTTTTTGACATAGTTTCATGATATATCCAAAATAATAGTAGGGTCCTATTTAAAATTTCTATATTTTGCCCATTTTTTGATGTCCAAGTTGGCTCTATTTTTGTAGACACCCTATAGAAAATATTATGCAAAGTTTGGCAGCACATTAAACTATGGACCTTCTACAGTATTGTAATAAAACAGAGTTACAAAATATCGCTTCGTTTGTAAATAATTTGCAACTCTGCAGACATCTGCATCTGTCACTTTCAACATTTAATTGTATATGTCCTAAAAACTATTAATTCAAAGAAAGCGAACGGATTAATAAACTTCTATTAAAATTCAATGTAGAATCCAAAAATGCAATAATATAATTATATATTATTAAAATAAGCAAGTATCAACTTCCGATACAACCGGAAGTGTGACGTCATGGAAAATATTTTAGATGTCACCCCGAGGCTCTCACCAAATCACTAAATTTTCGGAACTTCTTTGTTCACCATTTTCCCAAAACGTCTAATGGTGGTTCCTGTTGGGACACATTGTATAACCATGGATAATTTGTCGACGAACCCTCATTGGTATACAAATTGTTTCCATAAAAGTATAAATTAACAGCTGATTGCACAATTAGAAGGAATAAAACTCAAATATCTACGGAATTTTTGGACATAAAGTCTAGAGCATGCGGATGTGCTAGAGCTATTTTTACAAGGGACAGAATGTCAATGCACACCACAAATGAAATAAACTCAAATATTATACATCAGAACCAAAAATAATTCATATCTATAATAGTACCGAAGGAATAGTAGCTAGTTTCGATCAGATGAGCCAGCACAAGTGTTCTAATGGAAAGGCAAAACGATGGCTCTTTGATTTGTTCTATAACCTGGTAAACATAGATGTTGAGGATTCTTATATCATCAGGATCTAAATTCAAATGAAATATGCCCGGAAAATAGCCTGAATCGTATGTTAAAACTTCACTATGACTATACCATGGCAGAAAATAAGACTCTCAGCTCCTACATTAGCCAAAAACTTAAAGTAAACGTTAAAATTAATACTAAGCACTGAGGAAGAAAGAGCAATAGATCAAAAATAACACGGAAAGTGGATGTTGCAGCATGTGTCATGATGGCAAAAAAAAAACGAATAATAACAATTTATTGCAAAGAATTTTTGGCGTTCGATATTCGGAACTTTGTAAAAAACATCAAGTAAAAATGTGTTTCAAGTGTATTAATTAAGACGTTTCAAAGCGTTCATAAATAAATATTTTTTGTTTTTGTGTCACTAGTTTGTTTGTTTTCAAATAATTAATGCATAACAAAAGCACCACTATCTACCCACGTAAAATTAACGTATTGTTAGTATAAACGTGGAATAAAATAACGTTGGCGTGCTAGGGTTAAATACTGATGTTACATTTAATTTTTATCAAAACATTTGATAATTCATTATAATGACACTTTCGTAATAAACATAGTCAGTTATAATTAATTTTATGACTTTTTAAAATGGTTTTTTCCAGTCAGAGAGTTAAGTAATGTCGCAATAAAACAAGTACGGAAACCTCTATAACGTTCCCGGAAAGCAATATTCCTTAACATCTCAATAACATCTCTATCTGTCAATTATTCAAACGATTCACACGAAGTCTCGAAACCGGGTCACGGAGGAAATATATCATTTATTATTGAGGTTATTGGATATCGCATATATGGTTCAAGACGTTTATACGAAGGTTGTTTTATGTCTCCTTTTGGATGTTTTGATGGTCTTCTATTTTTTTTTAATTTGTTCCGCGAGTAGGCTTCAAATAAATATATACATATACAGGGTGTTTCCTAACTACGTGTAAAAAATTTAAAGGTGTAATCCTCGACTGATTTTGAGTCAAAAAAGTTTAATAAACATATGTCCGCAAATGTCTTGTTTCCAAGATACAGAGTGTTGACTGAAAGCCGTTGAAAAAGGTTTTAAAGGTTTCTAAAGGTTTGGTGGTATTTACTAATTTGTTTATTGTTATTTTTTTTTGCTACTTCCACTACTATAAACAAGATAGTCAGTGTTATTTTGGTGTTTTACTCTCTAAAGTGAAAGAATTTAGTTCTGTGTCCCAAAAATCAGATTATACCTCAGTTTTGAAAATTTTTCAAATGCTTAATTACACTAATCAAGAAATGGCCAATATGGTTTTTGTTTACGGCCTTGCTGATGGTAAGTGTTTGGCAGCGAGGCGCATTTACATGGAAAGGTTTCCAAACCACCAAGCTCCCAACCACCAAACCTTTAAAAACCTCTTTCAACGTCTTTGTGATACAGGATCTCTTTTAAAAACTCCAGGAGGAGGAAAGCCAATAACACGTCGAACACCAGAAGTGGAGGAAGAAATCTTAAGACGTATTGAAGAAAACCCCGGAACAAGTACTCGTAAAATAGTTGCCGTTTTAAATATTAGTCATAAAGTAGTGTGGACTGTTTTAAAAGAGCAACAACTTTACCCGTACCACATACAAAGAGTACAAGCCTTGTTACCTCAAGATTATCCTCCACGTATTCAGTTTAGTCAATTGATCCTACAAAAAGTTGCATTAGATCCACAATTCCTTTCTCGTGTATTGTTCACAGATGAAGCGACGTTTTCCAGAAGTGCAATTATCAACTTCCACAATAATCACATTTGGGCTGATGAAAATCCTCATTCAATTGTGGACGAGCGGTTCCAACATCAATTTTCTCTAAATGTATGGGCCGGTATAGTTGGAGATTATTTGATTGGACCCTACTTTTTGCCGCATCATCTTAATGGAGAAACATATTTATATTTTTTGCAAAATACTTTATCAGTTTTACTGGAAGAAGTACCTATTGCACAGAGGCTTCAAATGTGGTTTATGCATGACGGTGCGCCAGCACATTTTTCTTTACGCGTCCGCGAGCACTTAAATGCAACTTTTCCAAATAAATGGATAGGCAGAGGTGTCCCAGAGCCTAATCAGTCGTGGCCAGCAAGGTCCCCGGATTGTAATCCTCTGGACTTCTACTTTTGGGGTGATCTAAAGAGACTTGTCTATGCTGTCCCAATAAACACTCTAGATCAACTTCAGGAACGTATAATTACCGAATGTGAAACGATACGCAACACACCAGGAGTTTTCGAGAGAGTGAGACAATCATTAACAAGAAGGATGGAAGCGTGCATTATGAGTAATGGTGGTCATTTTCAGCAATTCTTATAATTAATCATTAAAGCATTCCCCCAAAAAATTGTCTTTTCTAAAATTCAAACACCCAAATTGAGTCATTTTGGAAATAAAATCTCTTTTTCTTGTCACATTTCAACACCCTGTATCTTGGAAACAAGGCATTTGCGGACATATGTTTATTAAACTTTTTTGACTCAAAATCAGTCGAGGACTATGCCTTTAAATTTTTTACACGTAGTTAGGAAACACCCTGTATATACTATATATATCGTATAATTATTTAAAATTATGCGTCTAGAATTATAGAAGGGGTTTTTTGATTTTTTAGTTCATTTTCCGAGTAATGTGAAATGGAAATTCTCTGTTCCAGCCAGGCAGAACCGTCGATAATATTAATACATCAGCACTGCGAGTGACACATTAATTTCTGCCGGATGATCGGAACTACAAAACGTTCTTGCTCCAATAAAACCAACATTCCGGTTTCAATATGACACATTTATTTTAGGTTCATCAATCAAAAACCTGACCGTGGCATCTAATTTTTGCGTTTATCCGGATTTATCTGATATTTTTCCATTTAGTCTGTAATTGGGGTTATTTGTATTCGGAAAGATTGGGCCTTGAGCGAATGTTTCGCGTCGGGTAACAGCTGATATATCGTTTGCCAATTTCGAGTGAGTTTGATCACTTATGTTCAATTTCTCGGAGATATTTTCTCAGAATAAAGCATTGGAACATTGTGCTCAATTTCGGTTTGGTGTTCCGCAGACATAAAATCATGTCTGGAATAGTTTATTTTAGGAGTATAACTGAAGTTCTTTTCCCGCTCGGAAGCAGCACTTTATCTCTTAAAAAATTTTAGAACAATTTTAGAGCCGCTATATTGGAGAATATTGCTTTAAATTGATGCAATGCGGATATTTCTTATATAAAATACTGATAAAATAGCAATGCCGAAAGCCTGATTGGGAACCTACTATACAGGGTATTTCGGAACTGTGGGACCAAACTTCGAAGGGTTGTTCAGTGCAACAATAAAAGACGTGTGAGTATAAGAACTCGTGTCGGCAAATATCTCCCTAAGGCGTTACGACCTAATGATGCTTTAAGACAGTTACGTGTAAAAATGTATTTTATCGAGTTTTAGTGCGTTTTATTTTAATTTGCTTGTACAAAATAACACTACAGTAATTGTTCGAAATATCATCCTTGAACTTCGTGAATTCGGACAATATTGGATCGCTAGAGGTGGTCCAGTTCCGTGGCCTCCTAGGTCACCCGATCTAACACTGTAGATTTCTTTCTGTGGGAACATGTAAAGTCTCTGGTTTATGAAACGTCAGTAGAAACAGAGCAAGAGCTAATTGCACGAATCGCTACGGCATTTGAAGTTGTTCAAAACGGTTGTCAAATTTTTAGCGAAGTCCGCAGAAACCATGTACGTCGTTTAAACAGGTGTAAAGTAAATATGACATTTTCAACAATTATTGTATATTATTTTGTACAAACAAATTAAAACTAAATGTACTAAAACTCGATAAAAACATCTTTGCACATGACTGTCTTAAAGCATCATAAGGGTGCCTTAGGGAGAAATTTGCGGATACGGGTTCTTATACTCAGATGTCTTTTATTGTTGCACTGAACAATGCCTAGAAGTTTGATTCCATAGTTCTGAAACACCCTGTATACTACTGTATACTTCTAAATATTAGCCTCGATCAAAAGCATCTTAGACGATTACCGTTGGGTGATCAATTATGCACATATGTAGGTACGTTAATATAGCAAAGACCGCCTGTACTATACAAAATGAAGCTCGAATTAGCATCTTTAGGCTGGTTTCTACCAAGAATTAAACTCATAAGCTTCACAAAAAGTTATCAAAATTAGGATACGAAGATTATTCTGCACAGGCAATTCTCTCGTAAGTTTAAATCACCTCAAAGAAATTTTTTCTGCGAGGAATTTAAGAATTTTCCATTAGAGACTCCAGTTAGTAACTGTTAGTTTTATCGATTCTTATTATTAATTACATCCTGTTTAACGTTAATTTATTCTTATTAATACATCGATAAAATGAACTTGGTAATAATGCTGAGAACCATCATATTACCTGTTAATTTTTCTTCAAACAAACCATTAGTCCTCTACCAAAAATAGAGGATAGAATAATCATATCCTTTTACATGATTAACAACTCATTCAACTTTTTTCCGTTAATAACTCTGTTAAAAGTTATAATATGTTATAATATTTTATTCCTTTTTATAAGGTTTAGAGTTGTGGTGCGTTTAGTGTAGACCAGGTGTTGTACTCATCAGGTTGTATTTCAGTACAAGTTACTTGTCCTTTTGTTTTAACTGTCGACGGGTGGTTTGTTTTTATGTATAATGTAAACCAGGATGTTATCACCATAGTAGAGCAAACCACCATTCGTATTTATTTCTATTATTTTTTTAGAGTAGCGGTATTATGTCAGTAATCCGTTTTTAATATTCATATTAAATAAAATCCAATCCTCGAAATTAATTATTCAAATTCATTATATTCTTAAATATAAATTCAACGTCAAAACCATTTTGAACAGAGTGAATGTATCTAGCCCCTGCATGCTTCATGCTTACATTATTTCAACATTAATTTATTTGACTTTTTAACTACAAAGGCATATGGGCTCAAATTAGTTGAAATCATTACATTACATATATCAACACAGTATTATTTTAATAACTACTCAAAAATCGTTACATGAAAACTAAAATCATCATAATGCAGTTTTGAGCCTCAGCTGAACTAACCCGAACTAAAACATATGTATATCTCGTATAAAACTCGAAGGAGTTTTACGGCACCTTATCCGTGTTCAATATCACCATTAATTTTTACTACTTTTAAAATTTTTGTTTCGTGATGATAGCAGATTTGTAATTTTTGCTTGAGACACTCTGAATTTTCAGATTGTAGAGTTTAATAACTAAATATTTTTCTCTCAGATAAACTGATTTGAGACTCGTATAACATTTTAAATAAGAAAATCGTTAAAATAACAAATGCCTCTAGAAGCGTTTTTAATTATACAGATTAAGTCATAAACTTTTAAAAATGTTCGTAACCTTTCTTTCACAAGGAACAAGCGTTTTAAAAGGCACTTCTATACCATCCAACTTACTTGTAACTTTTAACTCCACAAGTATGCTCGTTGGAGGATGCGTGGATACTTGGCACTCATAAAGTCCTGCGTCTGTAGGCTGCACATGCTTGATCAACAGACCCCAATTTTGCAGATGTCGCACGTGCTCCACCAAGAACCGTTCATCGGTGTTATATGTGGTTACCCCCACAGTTAAAAGATGATAATCGTGCTTTCTTATCCACGACACCTAGAACAATAAACATTTACCTTTAACACACACCATCAATGACACAAAATTCCTTATAAAGCAACTCAGTTATCCGTTTTATAAGGGCGTTATAAAATATTACTCGAAAGCTGCCATGAACTGAGCTCGTTAAATATTTCCGATCCATTAAACTCCTTGAGAAGTTTAAAGTGTTGTTGTTAAGAAACACGGAATGGATATTAAGTGAGTATATTTTTTGGGGGGCGAATTGTATTTGTGAGTAGGCGAATATAAAATGTCGAAGTTGAAATAAAACTTTCCAGAAATGGAGTAAAGTGGCGATTTGTATGCAGTTTTTCTGATGAAAAATTGAGAGAGTTACAATGGAGTTTGCTGGTTGATGGATTTATTGGGCAGAGAATTGTTTGTGCTATTGTTAGATAAAACCTGTAAATGGGGATCAATACTTTGGTAATTGAAGACGAAGTTAAATGATAATTAACTGGAGTTTCAGAATTTGTACACAGGATTAGCCACACCTATTATTCTATAACTTTCCGGAAACTTTTATATCGTAATTTTTAAATTGTAAGATTTAATATCAATAATATTATAAACATTTCTAATATATGCCCCATCAAGGTAAAAGGAATTTTTACCTTTGTAAATAATAAGAAATTTTCTTTAAATTACCAACAAATTTGATATTCCAATATTTGTTGGGAAATGAACTACACTCGAAATAAGCTAAACAAGCCACTGCCATGACAAAATTACAAATAAATTAAAAATTTAGCGTGTTTAATTTCCATTTATGAATTCTTTTGAAATACCTATCTTCGAAGCAATCTCCCCTCAAAAAACCATCATTCTTCTCAAATCCCGTAAGTTAATAAGTACTTTGAAACTTCATAGAAGTGAAGGCGTGCAACTTTCTTCCCTAATTTACAGGTAAAAAAACTTTTATTTAAGCAGACATTTCCTGGCTTAGGGCATTAGAACAATTAATTAGGGACATACCGGACAGCTTAAAGGGTCCGTTAAAAAAAAGGGACAAAATTCAAACCGCTTATCTTTACAAATAAATTCCGGTACGCAGCCTGTAAGAGAAAATTATTAATTAAAACTTTTAGCCCATTAAGTTTAATTGCTATCAATGAATTTAGGGAACATTTTTTAAAACCTCCGCCATTTTCGTATTAATTAGAACAAATTGAGGGGCTCAAGTTTTTAAGGAGATTATCAATGTTTCAAATTTAGGCATTAGCTTCCTCGTGTTAAACTCAGATGTTGAACATTTCCTGGATTTAAAAGCTTACATTAAAATTGCTTCAATAAGCTTTATTCAGATCTTTTCCATCAGTGATGTGCCCTATAAGACAACGTTCTGTCTACCTGTATGATGTATGTTCCTGGAAAAACAAATTGTCTAGTTCTTTCCGACTAATTGCTCGTTAATTAAATTATGAGCGGTTGCCTGCTCCATCTTAATGTTTCATGAGGTTCTGACCGGCGAAATTTAATTTGCGCGTCCATTGTTGAGCCGAAGAGAGCTGCTTGATAGATAACGGAGTCTAGGAAGAAAACTGCCTGCTAATAAGATGAAGCCTGATTTTGATTAGTTTCAGTCATAAATAAAGAAGTAAAGAATACAGGTAAACAAATTAAAGTGGCTATTTTATAAAAAAGTTATAATATCAAGTGTACAGAGAGCTTTGAGCTGAGAAGTCAGGAAAAACCTCTTTAAAACAGAGTCGTTTCGTAATTTAGAATATTGACTCTTTCTGATAGTTAGTGAACCGTACTGTGTATATCACTCAAAGTAAGTGAGTTATACTCTGTCTCAACATATCAAGTTTTAACTTGAACTTTGACTTAAATATTTTTTAGCACTGCTTTTCTCACCACGTATTGGTAGATTTACTTTGTTCGGTGCTAGACAGTTTACACAGTCTACGTACACACATATTGTGTTTTTGATTCCATTATTTTTAGTCCCTTTTCTGAGTTTAAGACCTTATCAGCAACATGCAGGACAACTTCTTTCTTAACCGACTTTGGTGCAATTCTCATGTATTAATTCCATTTTTCTAGATTGTTGGTACTTTTTCTTGTGATTCATGGAATCTCATGGAAAAATGCAGCTGAGTCCGCAACAGCGCTTTGTACTATGCAATCACTAGGGCGACCTTGCATAGGCATACGTGTCGGTCCAATCATCTAGGTCTTACCGGAGAGTTTTACAACATAATGATTCTCATGTATTGTATGAGAATATTTCCGAGAGAATATTGATTATTAATTAAGATTCGTGACATTTCGTCTCGCTGGTTTGGAATTGGAGAAATTAATCTCCCCCAAGAGAGAATGTAGAGGATTTAACGACGTAGAAACGCAAAACCATAAATTTTTATGGGTTTTGATGACCCTTTTTCCACATAGATCCTCATATGACATACGAGAATTAGGGCCCTAATACTTATGTAGTCCGCATAGGGGACTGTGTTCGAGGACCTTCAAGATGGTCGACCGAAGTCACATGAGTTGCGTGCTCGTCAGTGCACTAGTGAGTAGTCAAACTATACAATTAAACTATTCTGGTTCCCTGGCGAATTTATACACTTCTACTTACATAGTTTCTCCACTACAAGCCTTATTCATGGTTCCCTCATTTTGTCCAAAATGGGACAAAGTTCAATTATCTATTCACGATATCGATTCAGTACAATTAAGTCCATATAGAATATCAACAATCATGCGCTGGTATTGAACTGAACCAACCTGATAAACCACTTCCCTCTCATTTAATTTCCGTGAAATTCTAGACATCTTAATCTCTCCCGAATTGCACTCGAGATTCAACAAAAATAAAATTTCAATCGTATCAAAGAAACGCATCACCACTAAACCCATTGAAAACCCTCTCATCCCATATTCCACCCCGGAAGAAAACCCTTCGCCTGCGAGCGTAACAATGCGAACTCCTTTATCGCACACGTTGTATAAACAACCGTTCCGGACATCATTTATCACTTCAGAAAGCGGATTTTTTTCTTCGATAACGGAAAGATTATTTCCTGGAATGGCTGACGACCTGATTGAAGCCTGGAAATTTTCTGTACCTATCGTTCCAAGCCAAATACCTGTCAATTTGTATGAATGCTAG